>NC_045552.1:47397537-47454169 GCF_009769535.1 Thamnophis elegans | reverse complement strand
GACTGCGTGATGCTCCAGCTGCTCCTGGAGGATCGCGCAGGCGCTGTATGCGTCCTGCGCATGCGTGGAAGCGCAGAACTCGTCAAAACCAGGTAAGGACCGCGGGCGCGGGCGCCCTTCGCCGTTCCCAGACCAACTGGTTCGTAGGGACCGCCGTGAACCGGTTGAAACCCACCCCTGGCCTCACCCCATTCCTAAGAGGTCCATAAAGGGGGCGTGCATAAGCGCACCAATGTGCCTACTTTCCCTGTCCTACTGTCCTCATTTACTTGTATTCATTTCCTTTGTTCATGTCCATGTTCATACTTATACCTGCTATCTTGTACATGTTTGACAAACTAATAAATAAAATAAATAAAATAATAAATAAAATAAATAAAATAATACAGGTGAAACTCAAAAAATTAGAATATCGTGCAAAAGTTCATTTATTTCAGCAATGCAACATAAAAGATGAAACTAATATAGGAGATAAGACTCATTGCATGCAAAGCAAGATAGTTCAAGCCGTGATTTGTCATAATTGGGATGATTATGGCGTACAGCTCATGAAAACCCCAAATCCACCATCTCAGAAAATTAGAATATTACATGCAATCAATAAAACGAGGATTGTACATAGAACAATATCGGACCTCCGAAAAGTATAAGCATGCATATGTACTCAGTACTTGGTTTGGGCCCCATTTGCAGCAATTACTGCCTCAATGCGGCGTGGCATGGAAGCTATCAGCCTGTGGCACTGCTGAGCTGTTATGGAAGACCAGGATGCTTCAATGAGTCTTATCTCATATATTAGTTTCACCTTTTAAGTTGCATTACTGAAATAAATGAACTTTTGCACAATATTCTAATTTTTTGACTTTCACCTGTAAATAAATAAAATAAAATAAAAAATAATAAAATAAAATAATAAAATAAAATAAAAAATAATAAAATAAAATAATAAAATAAAATAAAATAATAATAAAATAAATAAGATTGAAATAGGGACTTCTTGTTCTGCTCTCTCAGCACTTTCTCTGGTTTAATAAAACCCTTGGAGCTATATTTACACAACAGTCTGCTTGGGTGAGTTTGAATAATGTTTGAATTTTTTTTAATGGTTTATCCTGATGTGGTAATCTGGCTTTTGGGGTTAGTGCGATCCAGTCTATGGGGAGAATCTCCCGCCTCCAAATAGGTTAATTTAATAGCCAGGTTAAACACAGTGTGTGTACATAGCTACGAAAGTGTGATTCTAAGGACCAATTTCCAGCCTCACAGCCTTCCTAAGCCTCTTTTTTTTTTAATCTTTATCTTCGGGGGAAACGAGAACATTACCAAAAGCCTCTGACACATTTTTAACTCTCCTTCTCAATGTGATTCATAAAAGCAGAACGGGGAAGAAGAGGTCTGGGCACATAGTTTTTTGCACGTGATGAAAAACCAGCTGGTAGAAGAAGTTTATGGGGATACGGTGGCTCAGTGACTAAGATGCTAAGCTTGTTTATCAGAAAGATCATCAGTTCGGCGGTTCGAATTCCTAGTGCTGTGTAACTTGTCCTAGCTTCTGCCAGCTTCCCATCACTAGGGGGCAGTGCTCATCTCCGTTTCAAAGCCGAAGAGCCAGCGCTGTCTGAAGACGTCTCTGTGGTCATGTGGTCAGCATGACTAAACACCGAAGGCGCACGGAATGCCAGGGTGGCGCAGTGGTTAAATGCAGCACTGCAGGGTACTTCAGCTGACTGCAGTTCTGCAGTTCGGCTGTTCAAATCTCACCAGCTCAGGGTTGACTCAGCCTTCCATCCTTCCGAGGTGGGTAAAATGAGAACCCGGATTGTTGTTGGGGGCAATATGCTGAATCTGTAAACCGCTTAGAGAGGGCTGAAATCCCTATGAAGCGGTATATAAGTCTAACTGCTATTGCTATTGCTATTGTTACCTTCCCACCAAAGGTAGTTCCTATTTTTCTACTTGTATTTTTACCTGCTTTGGAACTGCTAGGTTGGCAGAAGCTGGGACAAGTAACGGGAGCTCACTCCGTTATGTGGCGCTAGGGATTCGAACCGCTGAACTGCCGACCTTTCTGATCGACAAGCTCAGCATCTTAGGCACTGGGCCACCGCATCCACCACCACGTCCTGTCACCACCCCTGAAATGCTTCGAATCAGTGGAGAAAACCTAAAGAAGGGTTCTTGGATGAGAACTGAAATATTTTCTTTTTCTTCTTCTTTCTCAAGGGGGAAAAATAAAGTCCAGTTGCCTTTTGAAAAGGCACCTTTGGGAGAAATATGACCTGTAAGACTGAATCTCCATAGACATTGCAAAAAAAAAAGGTAATAAATTCAGTTATGACTCACTTAAATTAGCAATGGAAATTCATCTACCGGTCAGTGTCGACTGGCAACCACGCGGAGGAGAGCCTTCTCGGTAGTAGCTCCGACACTTTGGAACGATCTCCCCGTGGAGATTCGTACCCTCACCACCCTCCAGACCTTCCGCACAGCCCTTAAAATCTGGCTATCCCGTCAGGCCTGGGGCTAAAGATTGTAACCCACCCGAATGGTATGAATGTTGTGTTTTTTTAATTATGTATTGTTCTCACGTGTTAATGTTTGTTTCTCCCCCCCCCCTTGAGTTGTAAGCGGCCCTGAGTCCCCCCAGGGAAAAGGGTGGCATATAAATAAACTTTCATAACTCATAACTTTCATTGTAATCATAGGTTGAGGACTAGCTACACACTGTGTTCTTCTAACCTCTGCCCCTCTGCCCCATCTGTCCTTTTAGCTTTTAGGCCAGTTTGCTTCCCAACCTTCACAATGCAACACTGAAAATCTTTCCCGCTATGGGAGTTCCTCTTTGTTGATTCCTGAAGGTCCCTTTTGGACCTTGGCTCTCAAGGCCGTTGCATCACCCGGGGGAAGGGTCCCTGCTGTGGATTACATACGTGAGCGGCTTCCATCATCTTCTGCTCCTTGGAGTTTTTGACAGCCTTGGAGAGCATGACAGGGGAGTAGTCGTCTTCTAAGAGGCTTTCCTGCAAATAGGAATGTGGGGATTTAGAAAGGAGTGGAATGGAATAGAACAGAACAGAGTAGAGTAGAGTAGAATAGAATAGAATAGAATAAAATTAGGAGTAGAGTAGAGTAAGGTGTAGAGTAGAGTAGAATAGAATAGAATTGAACAGAATAGAACAGAATAAAATTAGGAGTAGAGTAGAGTAGAGTAAGATGTAGAGTAGAGTAGAATAGAATAGAACTGAACTGAAGAGAACAGAATAAAATTAGGAGTAGAGTAGAGTAAGGTGTAGAGTAGAATAGAATTGAATTGAACAGAACAGAATAAAATTATGAGTAGAGTAGAGTAAAGTGTAGAGTAGAGTAGAATAGAATAGAATTGAACAGAACAGAATAAAATTATGAGTAGAGTAGAGTAAGGTGTAGAGTAGAGTAGAATTGAATTGAATTGAACAGAATAGAACAGAATAAAATTATGAGTGGAGTAGAGTAGAGTAAGATGTAGAGTAGAATAGAATAGAATTGAACAGAACAGAATAAAATTAGGAGTAGAGTAGAGTAAGGTGTAGAGTGGAGTAGAATAGAATAGAATAATGAAGAATAGAATAGATAAATAGAACAGAATAGAATAGAGAAAGAATAGAATAGAACAGAATAAAATTAGGAAGAGTAGAGTAGAGTAAGGCATAGAGTAGAATAGAATAGAATAATGAAGAATAGAATAGAGAAGTGGGGTAGAACAGAGTAAAATTAGGAATAGAGTAGGGTAGAATAGAGTAGAGTTGAGTAAGGATTAGAATAATGTGTAGAATAGAATAGAATAGAATTCTTTATTGGCCAAGTGTGATTGGACACACAAGGAATTTGTCTCCGGTGCATAAGCTCTTAGTGTACACATATACAACAACAGTTATAGGTCATAGTTCATAATTAACAATAATTAATCATAAGCTACAAATAACAAGTGATAAATCATAATATAACAATAGGAGAAGATAACAGGAAAAATGAGATGAGGAGAAAAGAGAAGAGGAGAAAGATGATAATAGCAATACAGCCTACTACATGGGTAAATTTCATAGGGCTAAGACAGCACTGTGGGAATTAGAGCAATTTCTTGAGCGATGCACCTGTAAATGCACAGCTGGTAACAAGCCTTCACTGGGGTCTCAGCATAAAGAGCTACACAGCAGCACAGTGGTTAGAGGGCAGTATTGCAGGCTAACTCTGCCATAGCCAGGAGCTTGACCCTGACTGGCTCAAGGTTGACTCAGCCTCCATCCTTCCGAGGTGGGTGAAATGAGGACCCAGATTGTTGGGGGCAAGAGGCTGACTCTGTAAACTGCTTAGAGTGAGGCAGTGGTGAAATTCATTTTTTTTTACTACTGGTTCTGTGGGCGTGGCTTGGTCGGTGTGGTGTGGCTTGGTGAGTGTGGCTTGGTGGGCGTGGCAGGGGTAGGATATTGCAAAAGAAGTGGCATTTGCCGGTTCTCCGAACTACTCAAACTTTCCACCACTGGTTCTCCAAATGACTCAAAATTTCCGCTACTTGGTTCTCCACAACCTGTCAGAACCTGCTGGATTTCACCCCTGGAGAGAGGGCTGTAAAGCACTGTGAAGTGGGATATAAGTCTATTGTGCTATTGCAGTTGGTACATTTCATTTGAGGTCAGGTTGATTCTGGAATGGAGCACTTCCTGCAAGAGCTTTTTGCTAGTCCATGAATCTCAGGAAATCTGCACCCTTCCACTATTGGAGATGGGAGGAGAAAAAAAGTCCTAACCTGTCCCCAGGCCCTGAGTTGGCTCCAGAAGCTCAAACTGGGGAAAGGTTTAGCATATCTATAAGAGGCTCCTTCAGAGCTTAAATATTAACCAACTGCATCCCTCATCACAGCAAATCCCATTAATCAGTTGCATTAATCTGCCCTCTGTTCTTCACGTGTCATCTTCAAACCTTTTTGCAATCAACACAGATTCCTTTGCTTGTCACGATTCTGGAAGATTCACGATCTAAAGGATCAGAGCTAGGAAAAAGGAAGTGGAATAAAGCCCTCCTCAAGTGGAAATCAAACATTTATTCTTTTTTCCCCCCACCCCAGAAGTCAAGAATTATATTGATCTTGCTCTGTGCTTGGGAGCATGGTGCAAATAGTAGCACAGGCCCAATTCGGTATTTATGTTTTTAAATTGGCTGATAGCCTGTTGTAATAATGGACACGTGATAATTATCCTCTTCTACTTGCTCTATTTGCCGTGTCCTTGTTTACAACTTCTGTTGTGCTTCTACCTAAACCCTGGTCTTTTAAAAATGGGTTTCAGTTGTTGGATTGAACAAGTGTTAGAAGAGATAGCTCATAAATGGGGAGCCATTAAGTCAGGGATCGGCAACCTTAAACACTCAAAGAACCACAAAAGTCCTAACCGGAAGCTCCCCATTCAATTCTGGAGCCGACCAGAAGTCCGGTTTCCCTACCATAGAGTCTCATCCTAGCGCAGCATCCTTTTTCCTCTACCTGTCCTAACCGAAAGCCCTATCAATTGTGGAGCTGACCGGAAAACTCGCCACTTACTGTTTACTGTTTATTAAATTTATAGGCTGCCCAATCCCGGAGGACTTGCCATAGAGTCTCTTCCTGGTGTGCCCTGCTTCCTCACCCTCAACTGCAAACTCCTCTCAAAATTGTGGTGGCGACTGATGACAGGGAGCCGCAGCAGAGGGATGAGAGAGCCACATGCGGCTCGAGAGCCGTGGGTTGCTGACCTCTGGGTTAGGAGATACTCTCCTTATAATCGTGGGAGAAATGTGAGATTAGGATAGGTTGAGAGAGAAGAAGAATTAGTGTATCTTTCTTTGCTCTTCTCTCTTACTTGAGGGATCTCCTTGTAAAGGCCCAGAGTTGTGTATTCTGTTCCGATCCAGATGATCACCCCGTCTTGGTGGGCATATTTTCTCAGGCTGTCACCTATCTGGCCGTAGTCTTCCACCTTCACACACGGAGACCCCGGGCACCCTGCTGTCAACATCTGGACTGCTTCAGTGCTCAGCCGACTCCGGTTCACAAACAGACTGGGGGCAAATCAAAGGAAACTGAGATGTCCATGTGGGGGACGGGACGGGACATGAGTTTAATCGTCCTATAGAAGAACGGTTGCAGAAGCTGATGGGAGTTGGCTGAAATGTCAGAATTGACTACTCTGCTCAAAGAAAAGTACAGAAATACTTTTGTTTCTACATGGAAACCGCTTCTGAACTTCTTCCTCGAGGTGGAAAAGAATGAAACTTTGATTTTGGGTTTCACAGATTAGACTGATAGAAATTTTGTAGAAAGGACTGGTTGATAATATTACGGTAAAATAAAAAGTTGTGATTTGTTGTGAATGCCTTATTCTACTGTAACCAAGAGAGTCAGGAGTCCATGTTTCTTTTTCTTTCCCCACATTTCCTCACTTTTCTCTTCCCTTTCCCCTCATTGTCCCCCTATTTGCTTTTGTATTTTATAATATTTTATAACTTAAATAAAAATGTTTTTTTGAAAAAAAAGGAAGTGAGTTTAATTAGGAAAGTGTTGCCTTTACGAATGTGGGGCAGCTCTTCCTGGCCATGCTTCTTCCTTTTAGCCCCATAACCCCTTTGCCAATTAGGCACAGTTAAAAGCAGGGGTGGGGTTCAACCAGTTTGGACCGGTTCAGGAGAACCGGATGTTAATTTTATATCTCGTTCGCCAAACCGGTAGTTCCAAGTACTGGCTGGCCCCACCCTGCTCCGCCCCTCTCAGGAGTCTCCACGTGGCCCAATTTGGATACCAGGTAAGTGCCCACACGGAGGCTCCGGGAGAGTGAAAAATGGGTCTCCCGGAAGCTCCGGAAGTCCAAAAATGGCCCCATTTCCAGCCTCCAGAGGGCCTCCGGAGCCCAGGGGGAGGCTGTTTTTGCCCTTCTGGAGGCTCAAAGAACACTTCCAGAGCCTGGAGAGGGCGAAAAATGGGCCTCTCAGAAGTTCTGGAAGTCTGGAAACAGACCCATTTCTGGCCTCCGGAGGGCCCAGAGGAGGCTGTTTTTGCCCTCCTGGAAGCTCAAGGAAAGGCTCTGGAGTCTGGGGAGGGTGAAAAATACACACACACACCCGCCGTGGTGCAGGAGGCTGAGTATGCCACGCCCACCTTGGCCTCGACCACCCAGCAACCAGGCAGAGAACCGGTTGCTAAAAATTTTCAATCCCACCCTTGGTTAAAAGTTGGTGATCGACAAAACATCAACCCGCTGAATTTTGGCCATGACAAGATTTCAGTGCACTTCTTGCAGCTTTCAACCTACTTGACCATCGACTGAGAAGAAGACGAATGAGTTCAAAGGCCTTTCCACGACCCTTCTCCAAGCAGTGAAGAAAAAGGCTTAAGTCAGCTTCCTTGAACTCGGCCCATTCCAGAGACGCTGAACTACAATTCCCATACGGACAAAGGCTCTTGGAACTTGTAGTGCAGGGCATCTGGAGGACATCGGGTTGACACAGGCCTCTCTTCCCCTGCATTTGTTTTGCTCTTCGCTGAAAACATATACAAATCTAACACGGACGATGGCGGATCGTTCATTTATTTTCGAATCTCCCCATCTGCGTTATCCTAAACAGTGAAGTTATTTTAACCCAAAGCTCTATCAGGCAGACCCACTGCAGGCTTCCCTCTTCCTTCTGGTGCCTGTGAATTCAAATGCAAGATGTATGCTTGCTTTCCACTACACAAAGTTCACTGTGTATAAACATGGCCCTTTTCCCATTCCCGCCATGATTTTACAAGTCCTAATTCATTTCCTCCTTGAGGACGTCAGCCTTGCCTTGCCAGATCAGTTCAGATTTCTAGGCAGAGTTCAAAGTACCAGATGGTTTCAAAGGTCCAGCTGGATGGACTTGGATTCCTTTGTGGCACCCAGCCAAGAGGCTCTGGAAGCCCATGGACCAACCCTTTCGCTGTCTCTAAATGTGGACCTGCCACGTTGCTGCCGTGGTCAGGAGCCTCTTTGTTCTGACATTCTTGTATTCTGTTTGCACACAACATTTAACTTGGAATCCAACCAAGAGTGTCCGATCTTGTCAACTTTAAGAGTTGTGGACTTCAATCCCCAGTATTCCCCAGCCAATGTGGAGAATTCTGGGAGTTGAGGTCCACAAGTCTTAAAGTTGACGAGGTTGGACATCCTTGCTCTAAACCAAGGGTGGGCTTCCAAAATTTCAGCAACGGTTCTCTGGCCAGTTGCTGGGTGGGCATGGCCTAATTGGCTTCCTGCATCACAGCAGGGGGAGGCATTTTCACCTTCCCCAGTCTCTAGATGCTTTCCTTGAGACTCTGTGAGGGTGAAAACTGCCTCCCTTGGGCTCCGGAAGCCACCCAGAGGCCAAAAAAACAGGTCCATTTCCGGCCTTCCGGAACATCCAGGAGGCCTGTTTTTTCCCCTCCCCTCCCCTCTACGCGGGCGCTGCACTTACCTTGCATCCAAAATGGGCCGTGTGGAGACTCCTGAGATGGGCTCGTTGGGGTGGGAGGGGCAAGGTGAGCAGGGTGGACGGGGCCAGCCAGGGGTGGGATTTGGAGGTTCTCTGAACTGGCCATAATATTAGTCTCACGAACCTGGGTGAACCCGTAGCAGCCCACCTCTGCTCTAAACCAGGGGTGGGTTCCTAATCAGCTTACTACTGGTTCGCTGAGAGGATGTTTTACTTGCGCTCTGCTCACTTCACTCTCACACACGCCTCCCAACAGCCCATAAGAACTCACAGGCTGGGCTTCCTCCGAGTGCCGTCGACCGGACAATGCCGGCTGGCGGCCCCTCAGGGGAGGGCCTTCTCTGTAGCTGCTCTGGCCCTGTGGAACGATCTACCCACAGAGATCCGGACCCTTCCTACTCTCTCGGCCTTCCAAAAAGCCACCAAAACCTGGCTGTTCCGGCAGGCCTGGGGCTGTTGACCCATGTATAAGGTGCAGCCCCCATCTAAGTTGAGTGTATGTTGTGTTCCTTTTAAACCTGTTCTTGTCCTTTCCCTATTTTTTTATTTTTTGTTTTATTCTCATATTTGTAAGCTGCCCGGAGCCCTACGGGATTCGGCGGCATATAAGTTTATTAAATTACAAATTACGAATTAATTACGCTGTGCGTTGCCGCGCCTGCGCAGTTGACTGAAACTGTTCTGCGCATGTGCAGAAACATGCCGGCGACGGCAGAAGAGACCAGGGAACCGGTAGTGATAGGGCAAGCTGCCATATCACTACCAGTTGGGCCAAACTGGTCCAAACTGGTAAGAACCCACTACCGCTCTAAACCCTAAAACCTGATGACAGCCCCATGAGGTTGTCCTGGATCTTACGAGACTTTCAGATGGGCACCAAGGGCGTTATTATTCCCTCTGTTTTCCTGAAGGACTTCAGAGGTCATTGCCAGGACCTCAGCAACTCCCAGATATGCCGCCCAAATGAATCTGCACAGAAGAAGGATCTCAGGCAGCTTAAGAGAACCCAGGGGACCCAAAAAGTCTTCAGCAAACCAAGAGAAGAGAATTGTCTGAGCACTGGTGATCTGTGGGGGCGGAGATGGGAAATCAAAAGAAAAATGGAATGGGAGGGGAAAGGAAAGGAATGGAAAGCGGGTGACTGAATGCTCCGTTGGACCTTGGCCACATTTTGCGGAGGTTCCCCACTTACGATGGGAACCAGACTGCTGTCTGAATTGTCGCAGGGAGATCAAGTACCTGATATCTGTCTTGGTGAGAAGCGTGTAAGCGTAGAAGACGGGGGTGTAAGGAATGTCATCTCCTCGAAGATTGAAGAGCCCTACGGGGGAAGAAAAAGAGGTCTCTAATAACTTCCGCATAAAACCAGGACAGCGGTTAAGTGATTAAAGGAAGAGACAATAGCAGGAGAGGGAGAGCAAAGGAGCCAAGGCCACTGCAGGGAGCCAGGAAGAAGAATTTGAGACAAAGATGGGAAGAGGAGATAACGACAGCTTTTGTGTAACGAGGAAACAAGACACACAATCGAATCTTTAATATGCTGCACACAGCCATAGCGGCCCAGTGGTAAGAATGCAGTATTGCAGGCTAATTCTTCTGACTGCCAGCAGTTTGGCAGTTTGATTCTGACCGGCTCAAAGTTAACTCAGCCTTCCATCCTTCTGAGGTCGGTCAAATGAGAACCCAGATTGTTGGGGGCAATAGGCTGACTCTGTAAACCGCTTAGAGTTTACAGGCTAGAAACCAGGAGACTATGAATTCTAGTATGAATGTAGGCATGAACGCAGCTCGGTGACTTTGGGCCCAACTTGAGTTGTTATTGGGAAGAACAAAGGAGGAGGAAGGAGTATTAGGTATGTTCAATGCCTTGAGGTATTTATAAAAATAAGATTGGAGCTAGCTAGATAGTTGGTGGATTTAGAGATAGAGATAGAAATAGAGAGATAGAGAGATAGAGAGATAGAGAGATAGAGAGATAGATAGAGAGATAGAGAGAGAGATAGAGAGATAGAGAGATGGATGGATGGATGGATGGATGGATGGATGGATGGATGGATAGATGATAGATAGATAGAGAGATAGACACCTAGATAGACAGACAGATACATACATACCAGAGGTGGTTTGCTGCCGGTTCGGTCCGGATTGGGTGAACTAGTAGTAGCGGCAGTGGGAGGCTCTGCCTACCTGCCCGGATGCTTCTGCACATGCGCAGAAGCATCACATGCGCGCGGGAGCACCAAAACAGCAGTAAAAAAAAATTAGCAACATACCTCTGATACATACATATCTAGATATCTACAATAGATAGCTAGATAGCTAGATAGCTAGATAGCTAGATAGCTAGATAGATGGATGGATGGATGGATGGATGGATGGATGGATGGATGGATGGATGGATGGATAGATAGATAGATAGATCGATAGATAGATGATAGATAGATGGAGAGGGATCTAGGAGAGAAAGATATAAATAGAAGCCTGTTAAATATTAACCGACTTACATGCCGTCTCCTCAAGGCCAGAGAGCAAGATTGCTGTGGGTTTCTTGCTGTGTTGCTCCATCTGCAATCGAGCGTGGGCAACTTTCTCTTGCCAGGTACTTCCTAAAGGAAGAAAAGATCATGGGAATGGGAGGTCTGGCTGATGGAAATGCCAATTTCCTGGCCTTCACTATAAAACAGCATCCAAGAGAGCAAGAAAAACAATACCTTTTTCTTATGGCCAGCCGTGCTATTATTAAACAGCAGAATTGATAGGCAGCCAATTTAAGGTGAGGGGGATTGCCCTAAGACCACGTTTCTCAAATTGAGCTGTTCCAGAAATGTTGCAAGAGAAGAGCAGACAGAGCTGGGATGGTGGTGGTGGTGGTGGTGGAGTTAAATGTGTCATTAGCTTAGAATCCTTACATTGCCACAAATGATCCAAGACCAACCCCAAATCCAACTTCTGAATTTTGTTGACCCTTATCTGCCTCCAATTTATTGCTGAACTTTAGTTGACTAGACTCTTGATCTGAATAAATTTGAATAGATAATTATAAAATATATATAAATTATAAAAGTCCAAAAATGGTATAAATAATAGAAAAATAGATTTGAATAAATCTCTGTACCCCAACTTAATGAATGTTCCCGATCCTTAGGGCCTGACAAATATTGCACTACAAACATCCTTTGTCTCCGGGCAAAATGGCCCAACCTCCCCACCAATTTCATCTTGGCACTTTCTTTGTGCCCCAAACCTACCAACGAAGTCATCGGCGAGTCGATAGATTGTGTTGGTAGGTGGAGGAAGCCGCTCACTGCCCCACACGAGGTCCACCAGGTTAACTTCAGGGAAACTCAAGTTCCTATTTGCACCTTCCAGGATCTGGTGATAGCTGTACCAATTGTCTAGGGAAAGACAATGAGAAGGGGAGATCTTGAAACATCAGAGCAGAACAGCTGTCAGCCAGGGGAATGTAATGGGAGATGAGGGAAGTCACAACAGCTGGCATTTCAGCATTTCAGTGCAAGCTGCTAATGCAGGGCTGTGAGGTAGCCTCATCTTCCTTGGTGGACCAGCCATCTGCTTCTTGAGCCTGCCCTGACATGCCCAAGAAACTCCAGAGATGCTTCATACCAATAGAAAAGAGGAAGGGATCCAATCCAATGGCTTCCCCAGCAGGAACTTCGTTGAGTATCCATTGTCCAATAGAGGTGAGCCACACTGCAAAAGAAAAGACATCAGTGAGCCATGCCTCTCTCTCTGGATTAGCAGAAGGACTAGATGGTCGTAAGCATGGACCAACGTGGCAGGAGCTGAGTCCCATTTCAGTGGTCACAAGAGCAAGCCTGTGAATCCTCTGTAGGAAGGACCATTGAGCGCTTGTTGAGTAGACAGAAGACCCAGGTCTGATTTCTAGGACTTCCAAGGAAGAGCTGGAAAATCGGAATGGCATAACTTGCCAAGCCAACTCACTGTGGTCACCATGGACAACTCGCTATGGACAACTAACCATGGACAACTCGCCATGGACAACTCACTGTGGCCACCTCACCATTGGCAACTTGCCATGGACAACTCACCATGGACAACTCACTGTGGCCACCTCACCATGGACAACTCACTGTGTCCACCTCACCATTGACAACTTGCCATGGACAACTCACCATGGACAATTCACCATGGACAAACTCATCATGGACAACTCATCATGGACAACTCACCATGGACAATTGGCCATGGACAACTCACCATGGACAATTCACCATGGACAAACTCACCATGGACAACTCACCATGGACAACTGGCCATGGACAACTCACTGTGGCCACCTCACCATGGACAACTCTCCATGGCCAAGTCACCATGGAACTGAAAAGAGAGAATGTGGAGGCTCTAAAACAAAATTAAGACAAGGACCAACCTGATTTCTGCAGCTTCCAATTGCAATCCATCTGACGCTCAGCCTGGATCCAATACCGGCTGTCCGTGAAGAGAGCAGCTTTCTGCAGGGTGATCACACCAGTCCCTAAGGATGAAATTCTAAAAGTCAGAGGCACCGAAGACAAAATTTATTTGGAAAAACAACATCTTAAGTTTAGTTTTCGCTGCTGTTTCCCTGGATGTCATTTTCTGGTTGGTGATGAAGGGACATACTGCATGAGCTTCATAGCATGTGGATTTTTATTATAAACTAGCTGATAACTTGGGTATCGGCATTGCCGGGGTATTTATTTATAGGGGAAAATGTCCAGACCAAATGTAGTTTCTACTGTTGGTTTTTCCCCCTAACTAGAGGGAGCCCCCTTGTGGACTACCGTGAAGCCGTTACCATGGCAACTCCACTGTACTGCACAGTGAAAGCCATTTTAAGGCACAACAGGCTGTATCTTAACAGAACACATCCACCCCAAGGGTTTTAGGGGTGTCTTACTCCAACAGTATTTGTTTCCAGAGAGTAAGTCATCTGTGTACCAAGTTTGGTTGAAATTGCTCTAGACATTGCAGAGTTATGCTGGAACACACAACACACACACACACACACACACAAACACACACACACAATATTAAGATTTTTAGGCCTAAATGTAGAGTGGGTGCTAGTCTCTCTGAAATCCAGCTCCCATGGAAGGTGAAAATATTTTTCCAATTAATGCTACACATGAGTTTTAAATCTCCAGTGTGCCTTTTCTGAAATCTGCTAATGTCAGGCTAGACTGGGGAAAGCTGCCGAGACATTTTTAGTTTACATACATTTGTAGGTTCAGCGATTGGATGACAGACATGGGAAATTACACGTGGGAGGTTTTATCTCTCTTTTTGTTGATTTTGAGAAAGTGCAGAGTGGGAATGCATCTAACACATTTAAGCATATTGAATACATTAAATAGAACCGTTGCACTGCAGACAAGATTCAGTAAGAAAAAAGACTTTCGTTTTTATAATGTTGCATCAAGACATTTGCTCTTCTTTCTTTCTTAAATGTAGCCATAATTCACCCACGGGGTGGAGCGATCTGATGTTGCATTTCTTCTGGGACTGGGGACGAGCCATTGTAAGCTTAGCAAAATGGCTTTTGCGTATTCAAAACAACAAAAATATGATCTATGTTGCTTCCCCTTGCCCTGGAATTAGGGCACAACTATGCTATTTTCAAGAAAGTTACAATGACAAGGGTGTTTGGGTGGGGTAGAAGAGAATAGAATAATAGAACAGAACAGAACACAATAAAATAGAATTCTTTATTGGACAAGTGTGATTGGCTACACAAGGACACACAAGTCTTTGGTGCATATGCTTTCAGTATCCATAAGGAGAATAAAATACATTCATCAAGAATAAAAGATACAACACAGTGATAGTCATAGGTTACTAATAAGCTATCAAATCATACTAGGAAACAAATAAAAATAATATAAATTTGAATCCAAGAAAGATCCAAGCAACATGGTTATAGTCATAAGTGGGAATAGATAGGTACTAGGAAGGAAGAGAAGAATAATAGTAATGCAGACTTAGTAAATAGTTTGACAGTGTTGTGGGAATTAGTTGTTTAGCAGAGTGATGGCATTTGGCAAAAAAACTGTCCTTGTGTCTAGTTGTTCTGGTGTGTAGAGCCCTATAGCATCGTTTTGAGGGTAGGAGTTGGAACAACTTATATCCAGGATTTGAGGGGTGTGTAGATATTTTCACAGCCCTCTTTTTGACTTGTGTAGTATACAGGTCCTCAATGGAAGACAGGTTAGTAGCCATGGTTTTTTTCTAATTATCTAATTATCTGTTGAAGTCTGTGTCTGTCTTGTTGGGTTGCGGAGCCAAACCAGACAGTTAAGGATGTATGGATTATATTATATTTTTTGCTTAGTTCACAGTTCCTGCAGGTAGTCCTCGACTTACGACCACAATTGAGCCCAAAATTTCTGCTGCTAAGCGAAAGTTAAGTGAATTTTGCCTCGTTTTACAACCTTTCTTGCTGCAGTTGTTAAGTGAATCATTGTAGTTGTTAAGTTAGTAACGGGATTGTTAAGTGAATCTGGCTTCCCCATGGATTTCGCTTGTCAGACAGTCGCAAAAGGGGATCATGTGCGACCCCAGGACACTGCTACCGTCATAAATAGGAGTCAGCTGCCAAGCGTCTGAATTTTGATCATACGACTATGCGGAAGCTGTGATGGTCGTAAGTGTGAAAAATGGTCACAGGTCACTTTTTTTTTTTAGCACCATGGTAACTTTGAACTGTCTCTAAATGAACTGCGGTTAAGTTGAGGGCTACCTGTACTTGATCACCGGCGAGCATTCAGAACAGCTGCTAATTTGATTCCTGGGGACCTGAGGTTCAACTAATAAATTTAGGATTTGAGGGTTGCTGCATTTCTGGAAGGGGACTCACCTGTAGATCCTGAAAAACCCGACATCCAAGTGAGTCTCTTGTCCCGTTCTGCGACGTATTCACTCTGGAAGATGGGAAGGTTTTCAGAAACAAGAGACAGCTCCTGGCTGTCCTATGCAGACGGGATCCCAGGCCTATCTAGCCTCTTTCCTTTTAGACAATTCAGTACTTTTTTAGTAAATCACCAAAGTAATCTTTTGTAGCTAAGACTTGGAATGGGAACTTTCACAGGCAACTGTCCATGACTAACTCACCACGGCCAACTGTCCATGACCAACTCACCATGGCCAACTGTCCATGACCAACTCACCATGGCCAACTGTCCATGACGAACTAACCATGGCCAACTGACCATGACCAACTCACCATGGCCAATTGTCCATGATGAACTAACCATGGCCAACTGTCCATGATGAACTTAACATGGCCAACTGTCCATGACCAACTCACCATGACCAACTGTCCATGATGAACTAACCATGGCCAACTGTTCATGACCATGGCCAACTGTCCATGATGAACTAACCATGGCCAACTGTCCATGACCAACTCACCACGGCCAACTGTCCATGACCAACTCACCATAGTCAACTGTCCATGACCAACTCACCATGGCCAACTGTCCATGACCAACTCACTATGGCCAACTGTCCATGACGAACTAACCATGGCCAACTGTCCATGACAAACTAACCATGGCCAACTGTTCATGACCAACTCACCATGGCCAACTGTCCATGACCAACTCACCATGGCCAACTGTTCATGACGAACTAATCATAGCCAACTGTTCATGACCAACTCACCATGGCCAACTGTCCATGACCAACTCACCATGGCCAACTGTCCATGACCAACTCACCATGGCCAACTGTCCATGACCAACTCACCACGGCCAACTGTCCATGACCAACTAACCACGGCCAACTTCCATGACCAACTTGCCATGGCCAACTGTCCAGGACCAACTCAACACGGCCAACTTCCATGACCAAGGTCAACTTGCAATCACCAACTTGCCATGGCCAATTTGCTATGGGCAACTCGCCATGGCCAGCTTGCTGTGGCCACCTCACCAAGGACAACTATCCATGGACAAGTCACCACGGCCAACTCACTGTGGGATAACTCACCACAGCCAACATGCTGCAGGACAATTCACCCCAAGACAATTGATCGATTGAATTTAATTATTTAACATAGATAAAAATTGTTTTTATTTTTGTTATTCAGATTTCATTTTGTCCCTCCTTTTGCATCCTTTCTTTAGTGTCCCACAGGTGTTTTTTTTCAAGAGGCAACTGGACTTCCTGGTTTTTCTCTGAAGATGTTTCGCTTCTCATCCAAGAAGCTTCTTCAGCTCTGAGCGCAGGAGAAGCTTCTGAGAGAAGCTGAAGAAGCTTCTTGGGTGAGAAGTGAAATGTCTTCAAAGAAAAACCAGAAAGCCCATTTGCCTCTTGAAAAAAAAAAAGCACCTTTGGAACAACGGTGACTTGGATGACTGAGAGTCTCTATAGACATTTCTTTAATGATTCTTTCCCACCATTTTTTCGATATCAGTGTAACTCTTTATCCTGCAATGAGTTGTCCCACAAGTTGTTGGCCATGGCGATTGTCCTGTAGATAGTTGGCCATGGCAAGTTGGCCACAGTGAATTGTCATAAAACTCCTAAAACTCCTAAAACTTAAAACTCCCAGCATTCTACATGGACTTCCCAAAAGGATGGAACTGAATTATGGTAGGAGTTTGAAATTTGGGGTTACATCATTGCTTCCTCTACTGTTCCTTCATATTTACCACTTGAGAATGGAGAATTTATTCTCCTATCATCGGGCAGGAGATATAGAAGCATAGCCAGCCGAACGAATAGGCTGAAAAATAGCTTTTATCCATGGGCTGTCAGACCTTTAAATGCAACATAACATCACAATCAGGCTTAATGTGATAGAGCTACAGTGCCAGTGTAATGTGCAACATGTATATACCGGCGTGATATAATAGGACATACAGTATGTATGTATGAGGTTATGTGTGCTAGTTTATGACTTATTGGGTTTAGGGATTTCTTTTTACTTACTGATTTATTGAGATATATTCTGTGTTCTTAAGTGGACTGCACCAAGGGAGGATCATTCAATTTCATTGTACGCATGTTGTGCATTGACAATAAAGGTTTGATTTGATTTGGCTCACCTTTCCATCCTTCCGAGGTGGGTAAAATGAGGACCCAGATTGTTGGGGGCAAGAAGCTGACTCTGTAAACTGCTTAGAGAGGGGCTTAAAGGACTGTGAAACAGTCTATAAGTCTAAGGGCTATTGCGATTGCTATTGTTCATCCTGTGGTGGAAATTCAACCATAGTTAAGGGGTCTATCTCCTTGCCCTGCTGCTCCATCCCTGCCCCAGTGGATCTGTTCCTGTCTTCATTGACTTACCAGGTGTGCATCTGTGTTAGGCACAATATAGGCTGACAGCTTGTGGGTTTTCATCTGCTCCCGTAGGGCCTTCAGACGCTCGCTCGTCACAATCGCGGTGGGTGGCAAGTACTTACGGCAGAGTAAAACATGGCGGCAGAGGGTTTAGGAGTGGGAAGAGAGGAACAGAAGGATAAAGAGGTTAGAATCTGTACAGTTAAGGTAAAGGCTCCCCTCGCACATATGTGCTAGTTGTTCCCGACTCTAGGGGGCGGTGCTCATCTCCGTTTCAAAGCCTGAAGAGCCAGCGCTGTCCAAAGACGTCTCCGTGGTCAGGATTAAACGCCGAAGGTGCATGGAACGCTGTTACCTTCCCACCAAAGGTGGTTCCTATTTTTCTACTTGCATTTTTACATGCTTTCGAACTGCTAGGTTGGTAGAAGCTGGGACAAGTAATGGGAGCTCACTCCATTATGCAGCGCTAGGGATTCGAACTGCCAACCTTTCTGATCAACAAGCTCAACATCTTAGCCACTGAGTCACCACGTCCCTTTTCTGTAGAGTTACCATTAGGTATACAGCCAGTACCCAGATGGTTTTGAAAAGCTTCAACAGGTTCAGAGTCATTTAGGACTTGAGGGTGACCCATCTGGAGAAATTCCCAGGGTACGATTGGGAAGTTAGAAGAGGAGGAAACACCTGTTCTGTTTCCTTGCCATAGAAAAAAATAACCTGGCTTAAGAGCTTCAAGACCTGTCAAATCCGTCTGTTGGGTAGGCAGACAGCATACAAATGATGGTCGATAAATAAATACAACAGGACACCCATTAAGTGTAGCAGCTGAGCTAGGCGTTGAGAAAAAGACTTTGGTTTTTACGAAAAGAATGCACAGCTTCCAGGATGATAGGCCAGGATGTGGTAATGAACTACCGTGTTTCCCTGAAAATAAGACTGGGTCTTATATTAATTTTTGCTCCAAAAAATGCATTAGGGGTTATATTTCATTTAGGTCTTGTTTTTGGGGAAATACGGTACTGAATGCATCCATCGGGTTGACGATCTTAACTGATGCTTATTTTGCGGGGGGGGCGGGGCAGCGGTAGGGTTTATATTATGAGCATCCTGAAAAATCATGCTAGGGCTTCATTTCCAGTTGGGTCTTATTTTGGGGAAAACAGGGTAGTGAATTCAGCAGAATAATCATAATTTTTGCCTTTTTTCCTTAGAGGTTGGGGCAGGGGTATCCGAAGTGTGGGTGGGTAGGATCAACGAAAGGAAAATGGGGGACTCAACTATGTGATCAAAGCCCCATGCATTAAAAAAGTACAGGACGCCTGCCTGCCTGCCTGCCTGTCTGTCTGTTGTGGCCCAGAAGGAGCTGTTGGAGCTGCCACCAGACTCCAACAGTGAGGGGCCCTATGAGTAGGCCCTGGAGGATGTGGAGGACACTGGACAGGGTTCCGACTCCTAGCAGGGCACAGAGAGACTGGTTGGCCACCAGGTGGCATCTGAGCCTTGGACAAGGGAGAGTGATCCAGAAACCAACAGTGAGTTGTTTCGGGATGCACGCCGTCGAAGAGCTACTCAGCGTCAAGAACAACTATGTAATTACAGGAGGTAATTACGCTCAGCTGATGGTCATTAGGCTACTCTCCAGACTATAAAAAAGACTGCTTGTGCTACGCCCTTCTTGCAGAAGTCAATGCTTGGACTAAAGAGAAACAAACTTGGCAGGCTGGATTGCTGCCAGAGTTTGTCTGAATTGCTGCCAAGGTTTGTCGGCCTTGCTGCCAAGATCCTTATCTATTTGTTTACTTGGCTTTCAGCCACCGAGAGTCTGGTCTTGTTATTAAAGGACATTCTCATTAAGCGTGTCTCGGCTTTCGTTACTGGATGGAGGCGGGGGTCAGAACATCTACCTATCTACCTACCTACCTACACAGCCATAAACCAAAGATGAGCACAGAGCTTCAATTGGGTGGTTTTGGTTGTCATCTCCACTTTTCTGACCATCTGTCTGTGGACATCCCTGGGGTGATTTACAGAAAACAGGTGTATAAACTTTCTTTTAATGGTTCAGCACAACTTTTTATGACATAAACCATAAAGAGGAAGAAACAGAAAGACATGGCTGAAAATGGGGATTTGGCCCCCAAATTGATCCTGAAGGACTTGGCGGGGGGCTGCAAAAGTGGGACTGGATTGTCTCTTCTGACCAGGAAGGATGGGGCTTTGCTCAGGCATCAGAAGTTGCCAAAACCTTATATTTTTTTTGGAGAAATCATGGTAGCATATTAGCAGAACAAACATTTTGGGCAAAGTTCAGGAACTCACCTGTGGGTTAGTCGTACAGTTTCTTGTGTCTTTGGATGTGGAGCGTATTTGTGTAGGATAACTTGTGATGCAGCCTAGGGTGAAAGGAAAAACTTTTCATTCAAGGAAGCCTTCTTTAAATGCCCTGGAAGGTCGAACAGCCCAGTAATCCAAGTAATTCGCATTCATGTTTTTTTTTGTTCATTATTCCCTTTTATTAAAACATTGCCCGGGTATTTATTTATCCCAATCCTGTATTAGAGAGGAATAGTAAGGTCAAGTGGCCTCCCTCCTTCCATTAACATCGCCACAATTCCTGAAGAGACAATGGCGAGAGCAACTTCTCCCTGAGCCCTGATTTCGGCGACAAATAAATTAGTTAAAAATGTTTTCCCTTGTGCCCCCAGAGCGTAATTTCTAATGTTGGATTTTTCCCCTTACCAGAGGGAGCTCCTTTGTGGAGTACTGTCACGGTCTTACCATGGCAACCCCACTGCGCTGTACAGTAGAGGCTGTTTTAAGGCAGTACAGTAGAAGCCATTTTAAGGCACAACAGGCTGTATCTTAACAGAATACACATCCGGAGGGGTGTTAATTAACAGTATCTTATCTTATCCCCCACAGTATCTTATCCCCCACAGTACTTTTTTTCCAGAGAGTAAGTCGTCTGTGTACCAAGTTTGGTTGAAATTGCTTGAGGCGTTCCAGAGATATGCTGGAACATACACACACACAGGAGGAGGAGGAGGAGGAGGAGGAGGAGGAGGAGGAGGAGGAGGAGGAGGAGGAGGAGAAGGAGAAGGAGAAGGAGAAGGAGAAGGAGAAGGAGAAGAAGAAACATTAATATTGTACAGAAGGGGACTATGTTTCCCATAACCTTTTTGCTTTGTCCTTGGGAGTGCATCTAAACAAGACTTTTCCCATGGCCCCCAGATCAGGAGGTCCTGCAGAACTAAGAAAAGGAAATGAAAGCGACAAAAATGTCTCCCATGCGATCTTTCAGCAGGTGCCCAGGAAAGAAATCTCACTGTCAGTTGCTACATTGTGGGTCAAACCAACGGAGATTACGTACCTTCAGTTTTGATGTACTCACCATACCACCAAAGTCATGAGAACTAATCTCCAGAGAAACACAAACGAGAACATCCTTTCTCCTGGTTTCCCAGATCCAGGAAAGAGCATCCAAGTTCTCAAACCACAATACATACCATGAAGGAAGAGGAAAACCCAGGCTCGTAGGAGGTAAGAAACGGAGGCCATGTCCTTCCTCAGACTGGTGACGCTGCCAAGAGAATAATCCATCGAGCAGGTGAGAGTCCAACTTTTGCTAACCTCTCAAAGGTGGAAGATCAGTCCAGAGCAGTCCAAACAACTTTCCAGATTATCTGGCTGACAATGCCTCTCTTCCTCTTTTCTCCAATGAAGCAAATAGCACGTGATAGAGAGAAAGAGAGAAATGCAAAGTCCAGATTTCAGCATCCAAAAGTGCCTTTCTTATCTTCCTTTCTGGAACACCTGCGCTTTCATGCTGCTTTTCCAAAACAAAACAGGAGAAGCTACTAAACCAGTTCTATATCTTCAGTTTTACCCTCCAGTTGTTTCCTGGGTCCAGTCCAGGCTTGTCGATCTGGGGGAGGGAAACCCACGAAGTCTATGAAAATCCAACAAGGAAATACCAAACATCTAGGAATCATCCAGTACGTTGCAGGTCAAATCTGGGTGTCTTAGGAAGAACTAGACAAGGCCCAGCTTTTCCACCCAAGTCTTGTCTCTGGAGTCTGAAGTGGGTGGAGGTAACATCAACAGTGTATAAGTGTGACAGATAGAGAAGAAAATGAAACTGTAAAACACAGCAAGAATCAAGTGGGAGGAGGTCTTGTTTGTTTCAGTCTGGGCAACCGTCCTGTGAGTGAGGTCTTGCTCTGAGCAATATGCTCCAATGGAACTGTTTTTTGTTTTTTTTTAAAGAATTGGGTTGAAAAACGTTGAGGTTTTCACTGGGAGGTGCTAACTTCAAAGGGACGAAGCTTAAACAAAGGAACTTTGCCTCTTCCGATGGCAGCTGAAGGTTACAAAACGGCAGTCAGAAACATGAGGACTCATCTCATAAAATTAGCCCATCCGAAAAGGGGAATGGTTAAAAAAACAACCATGAGAAATAAAGGAAACAAATGATGCTTTTTAAAAAATAACATTGAAATGTAAATAATAGTTCAATTAGAAAAGGAAACAGATGGATTCAGTGTTTTTAAGTGTGCATGAGAGAGAGAGAGAGACAGAGAAAGAAAGAGACAAAAAAAGAGAAAGAAAGGGAGAGAGAGAAAGAGAGAAAGAAAGAGAGGGAGAAAGAGAGCGAGAGAGCGAGTGAAAGAGAGAGGATTAAATTTTATCAAGATGTAAGCTGTGTCAGTTAAAAAGAAACATCTGATATGTGTCACTGCCTGTAGCTTTGGTCTCTGTTCTCTTCAAAGGAAAAACTAGCTGTCTTTGACCGGAAGTTGAAAAGCCTAGTCAATGCACAAAATTATCCTACAATTCATGATTGGCAAATCAGTGTGAATGTTCTCAAGGAGTTGTGAGCTTATAAATGCTTCCAGATTTTGCTACGCTGGAGAGAACATTTTCTCCAGTAAAGGAGAATATTTGTAGCTCAGGGTTGAAATGTGGGGTTCCTTTGGTGCTCTCTAAGCTTGGATGTTTTCTTGCAGATGTTTCATGACCAAACTTGGTAATGTCATCAGTGCTTTGATCAGGGATGATGATGTTATCTATTCTGGATCACGAAACATCTGCAAGAAAACATCCAAGCTCAGAGAGCCCCAAGGACCACACAGTCCTCCTCCTCCTCTTCCTCCTCCTCCTCCTCTCCCCCCCGCTCCTCCTCCTCCTCCTCCTCCTCCTCCTCCTCTCCCACTCCCTTCTAGCACTGATGATGTTATCTGTTTTGGTTAATGAAACATCTGCAAGAAAACCACCAAGCTCATAGAGCACCAAGGACCCCTTGAAACATTTGCTATATCTGGCAAGGATTGACCAGTGAAGCTGCTCACCTCCCCCAAGAGTTTTCAACTCCAAACCCACAAGATCTTTGTAGCCAATGTCACCTCACAGCTCCTCTATTTCGGTTAAAGACCTTGAAATTCTTTCAAGCTTCTGTCTAAATTTATTTCAGCTGCCCTTGCAGTCCCAAGAGGCATTAAAACTACACTTACAAATAAAATTATGGTAGGTTTTAAAAAAGAGATTGGACAACCTCTTGTCTGAAATGGGATAGGGCAGTGATGCTTAACCTTTTGGGCATCGAGTGAAGGTTAACCTTTTTGGCACTTTTGTGCTAAGACCAGCTGGCCAGAGGGCATGTGCGCACCTGAACCTGGAAGTGAGCAGCTGGCCAACAAAACTGTTAGAGAATCAGGTAGTCCTGTTAGAAATACTTCAAAACCTTCTCCCAGAGCTGAGCAACAGAAACAGACCATGAAGTGGGTGTGTGGGGTCTCTCACAATGGTGCGAGGCTTAAGAACATAGCCCTTATAGGCAGCATCCTGAATAACGAGAAGCGAGCTTCCTATAATCTTCTCCGCTGTTCTCACCACTCTCTGTAGGGACTTTCTATCTGAGGCCCTGCGGCCACCAAACCAAATGGCGATGCAGTTTGTTAAAACACTCTCAGTCATGCCTCGGTAAAATGTGGCCAGGACAGAAGGAGAAAGATGTGCTCCAATCATCGGACGCAGGAAATGCATCTTCTTAAAAACCTCCAATGTTGGAGCACCCCCAACTTCTGGAGAAAAGCCATTAATTGTTCCATCAGGAGATTTCTCCTGGCATTCCAGCAGGTGGTGTCTTTTCAGATGGGTAGGCACCAGACTGCTACCTCTCATCTGTCACCGTCCAGCAATCCCATTAGGGTTGTATTTTGGTCAAGCTGGATGCATTCTCTTCTGTTTTCCTATTGGAGAAGAAGGCAAAATCTGCAAGATATAATGTTTTTGTGAAGGCAGTTCAGTGGAGTCTTTAAAACCACATGCCCCACCTTTCTTCTTTCTATAGGGAACTAGTCGATAACCTGGTGTTGCCCAGGTATTTATTTATAGGGGGAAAATGTCCAGACCAAATGTAATTTCTAATGTTGGATTTTCCCTCTTATCAAAGGGAGTCCCCTTGTGGAGTACCGTGAAGCCGTTACCATGTCAACTGCACTACGCTGTACAGTAGAAATCATTTTATGGCAGTACAGTAGAAGCCATTTTAAGGCACAACAGACTGTATCTTAACAGAACAACCCCCCAAGGGGTGTTAGGGGTTTCTTACCCCCACAGTATTTGTCTCCAGAGAGTAAGTCATATGTGTACCAAGTTTGGTTGCAATTACTCAAGGCGTTCCAGAGTTATGCTGGAACGAACACACACACACACACACACACACACACACACACACACACACACCAGTGGTGGGTTTCAAAAATTGTTCGAACCTACTCTGTGGGTGTGGCCTCCTTTGTGGGAGTGGCTTGCCGCCCATGTGACTGGATGGGAGTGGCTTGCCACCCATGTGACCGGATATGAAGATGCCGATGACACTTGTCAGAACCACCTTAAATTACCTCACACACAGCACTGGCATGCAGAAGAATAGGATGTAAACTGGTTTTTTAAAAGGCATCTTTGGCTTGCGTTAAAACAACTTCAATACACGCAATGTTCTGATTGTACCACAAACGCAGTAGTCATCCTTACCTTTCACAGAGGCACTGAGTTTTATAAATAGGAGCATGATAGTGTAGAATAATCATATCCAAGGACCAGTGGTGGGTTTCAAAACATTTTGGAACCTCTTCTGTAGGTGTGGCCTGCTTTCCGGGTCCACTGGTGGAACTTCTTCTAACTGGTTCGGTAGATTTGACGAACCGGTTCTACCGAATAGGTGCGAACTGGTAGGAACCCACCTCTCACACACACACACACACACACACACACACACACACACACAGCCATTTTTATATAGATTCCAGATACTTTTTAAATTTTCTCCTATCTTGAGGAATTTCCTGGTAGAGAGCATGACTTCATTGTCACCCCAGACACATCTTTCCAGCCCCCTCCCCCAATTTTATGTCTCTATAGGTTGTCCTCAACGTACATCCACAACTGAGCCCCAAATTTATGTTGCTAAGCGAGATGCAGTTTTGCCCCATTTTACACCTTTTCTTGCCACGGTTGTTAAGTGAATCGCTGCAGTATTGTTAAGCAAGGAACACGGTTGTGAAGTAAAATAAAATGAAAGAAATAAAAATCATAAAAAGAGAAATAATAACATAGTACCGGTAAAATGGCCACAAGTCGCTTATGTTTCAGTGAAATGAACTGTTGTAAGTCAAGGACTACCTCTAGTTGTGCGGCATGGTTATCCTCAGTCCGTCTGAGCAAATATACTAGTTTCTTTTCTTTATAATTCTTCATAATTTCATATAAGAGCCATGGTGGCATAGTGGTTAGAGTGCAGTATTGCAGGCTAATTCTGCTGACTGCCGGTTACCAGGATTTTGGTAGTTCAATTTTCACTGGCTCAAGGTCGACACAGCCTTCCAATCCTTCCGAGGTCAATAAAACGAGGACCAAGAGTGTTGGGGGGGCAATACGCTGACTCTGTAAACCACTTAGAGAAGGCTGTAAAAGCTCTGTGAAGCGATATATAAATCTAAGAGCTATTGCTAGATTGCCCCCTCCCCATTAGCACTTCAATCGTCTTTCCCAATGTGAAAAACAAGCGATTCTTTTACTGATCTTATTAGGAGAAATAAAACGACATGCTAACCGCCTGCTGCACGATACAAAGGGCAGTTAATTAAAATCACATGTAAAAGAAACAAGATTAAACAATGTATTTATTTATACAAATTGGAGGCCCTCCACATAAAAATTCTGGGCAGCTAGGAGAAAGAGAGGAGAGCCACTATAACATATTTCCTTTTTTCCATATATATTTTTGAGCCAGGGGTGGGGTGTTTTTCCTTTTAAATTTGTTTTTAATACCCTGTTTTCCCAAAAATAAGACCTCCCCAGATAATAAGCCCAATCAGGCTTTTGAGTGCATGTGCTAAAATAAGCCCTCCCCGAAAATATTGCAACACAGCAGCAACCATGAGGTGACCACGCTCGCCGCCTCCTGCACCTCAAAAATAATAAAACCTCCCCGAAAATAAGGCCAATGGCTTATTTTGGGGGTCAAAAGACCCTGTCTTAATTTTGGGGAAACGTGGTAGTTGTCGTATTTTCCCCTTCCACCTTCACTCTGGCCTAACTGTCTTTCGTTTACAATAATGTATTATTTTCCCTTTTCGTTGTTTTGCCTTTTCTTTTGGTTCTTGTTTTGTTTTACCTAATTAAAACAATAAAATCAGGGAGGGGGAAAAGACGGGGGCCAGCTTGCAACTTTAAAAGCCAAGAAGCAAGAGTAATTAAGAACACAGATCATATAAATGCTGGAAGAAAACAGAGACCTCAGAGATTTTGTAAAACATTATACGGAGGCTCGACATCCATCCTAACCAAAATCTCAGAGGACAGGACTCAGAATTTTAGCCATGTTTTTGACCTTAATTCAGGGAGAGAGATATGGATCTGTGGGGAGACTCTGTTCCAGAGGGCAGAGAAGCCAAGCATCCTACATCCCAATACATTAGATTGCAGGTAATCCTCGATTTACGTCCAAAACCGAGCCCAACATTTCTGTTGCTAAGTGAAACATTTCGTAAGAGAGGCTTGCCCCATTTCCCGATCTTTCTGGCCACAGTCGTTAAGTGAATCACTTAAGTTTTTAAGTTGGTAACCTGGTTGTTAAGTAAATCTGGCTTCGCTAGTGTCAGAAGGTCGCAAAAGGAAATCATCTGACCTTGGGACATGGCAACCGTCGTAATCATGAGTCAGTTTCTAACCGCCCGAATTTTGATCATGTGACCATGGGGATGCTGCAATGATCATCTATATATATAAAAACGTGTGTTTGTGTGTGTGTGTGTGTGCGTGTGTGTGTGCGTGTGTGTGTGTGTGTTCCAGCATAACTCTGGAACGCCTTGAACAATTTCAACCAAACATTGCACACGGATGACTTACTCTCTGGAGAAAAATACCGCCGGGGACAAGACACCCCTAACACCAGAGATGGGTTCCTATCAGCTTGGAACCAGCAGCGACCCAGGCCTGCCATGTCCCTGAACTGGTTTTCTTGGTGCCGCCATCTTGTTTTTGCCTTCTGCGCAGAGCAATTTCTGTTGCACTGTGCATGCATGCATAGCACACATCAACCGCGTAGCACATCCCTAACTGAACAGGCAGTAGCAGCAGCCGGAATCTGGCTAACATCCCTCAGGGTGTGTATTCTGTTAAGATATGGCCTGTTGTGTCGTACTGCCATATTGGCTTCTACTGTACAGCACTGTGGAGTTGCCATAGTAGTGTGTGTGTGTGTGTGTGTGTGTGTGTGTGTGTGTGTGTGTGTATGTTCCAGCATAACTCTGGAACACCTTGAGTAATTGCAACCAAACTTGGTACACAGATGACTTACTCTCTGGAGACAAATACTGTGGGGGTAAGAAACCCCTAACACCCCTTGGTGGGGTTGTTCTGTTAAGATACAGCCTGTTGTGCCTTAAAATGGCTTCTACTGTACTACCATAAAATTATTTCTACTGTACAGCGCAGTGCAGTTGCCATGGTAACGGCTCCACAGTACTCCACAAGGGGGCTCCCTTTGGTAAGTGGGAAAATCCAACATTAGAAATTACGTTTGGTCTGGACATTTCCCCGCTATGAATAAATACCTGCTAGTAATCAGCTAGTAATATATGAAAAATGGCCATAAGTTGCTTTTTTCAGTGATGTAAATGGTTTGATTGGTCACTAAATGAACTGTCGTAAGGCAAGGATTACCTGTAGATGCACTATCCTCAGCCAGTCTTTGCATATATACTAATTTCTTTAGCACTTCATATATTAGGAGAATAGCACTTCAATCGTCTTTCCCAATGTGAAAAACAAGCGATTCTTTTACTGATCTTATTAGGAGAAATAGAAAGACACACTTACTGCCTGTTGCACGATCAAAAGGGCAGTTAATTAAAATCACATGTAAAAGAAACAAGATTCAACATTTATTTATACAAATTAGAGGCCCTCAGACTCCCTAGAAAAATTCTTGGCTGCTACGAGGAAGAGAGGAAAGCCACTATATAACATTTCCCCCTTTTTTCCCTATTTTTTTCTACTGCAACCGTCGTAAATACGAGTCAGCAGCCAAACGGCTGAATTTTGATCATTTGACCGCAGGGCTGCTGTAGGTGTGAAAAACAGACATGTCACTTTTTTCAATGTTGTTACAACTTTGCTTAACTCTGCCAAAAAAAAGAGCATATAGCCAAGGCTACGGTTTTCCCAGCTGCAATGGATGGCTGTGAAAGTTGGACCATAAGGAAGGCTGAGCGCCAAAGAATGGAGGCCTTGAACTCTGGTGCTGGAGAAGACTCCTGCGAGTCCCTTGGACTGCAAGGCTATCAAACCGGTCAGTCCTAGAGGAGATCAACCCTGACTGATCTTCAGAAGGCCAGATCCTGAAGAGGAACTCGAATACTTTGGCCGCCTAATGAGAAGGAAGGACTCCCTGGAGAAGAGCCTCATGCTGGGAAAGTTTGAGGTCAAAAGAAGAAGGGGATGACAGAGAATGAGGTGGCTGGATGGAGTCACTGAAACAGTTGGCATGAGCTTAAATGGGCTCCAGAGGATGGTAGAGGACTGGAAGGCCTGGAGGAACATTGTCCATGGGGTCACAATAAATTGGACACGACTTTGCAACTAACAACAACAGTAACTTCAAACTGTTACTTAAATGCAGTTTTGTAAGTCGAAGATTATGTGAGGATGATGGTTGCAATGTTGGAAGATCTGAAGAGCCAGTTTTGGGACCCATCATCCTGGGTGAAAAGCCATCAAAGTGTTTGCCAACCCTAAGAATATATTACAAAGATATTTTGTTGTTGATAAATAATTTTAATAAGGAAGTAATTAAAATTGGTATGTGTATGTATGTATGTATGTATATATGTATGTATGTATGTAGTGACTATTTAGAATATTTTGTTGAAAAATGAAGGAATAATATTTCTGTTTGAATGTATGATGTACAAGGACAATAATGAACATAAGCATACTCGATAGTTGATTGGTGGAATTATGCATAATTGAAAACGGTGATATACAAATATAAATGGTTGGTAAATCTCTTTCATATTGGGATTTGTGATTATATAAAGGTATACTGTTAACAAATAGACAATCAAGAATGTAAGGGAAATAGGTTTATTGGAAACAAATAATACTAATTGTAATTGAACATATATTGTACAATGAAAGCGAGATATTTAGTTATACTAGATGAAAAATCTGTGATGGTAAATGCTATTTGAAAATGTGGATGCAAAAACACTTGTAACCAAATGACATGCTGTATGTGATGATGGTTTTTTTCTTTTTTCTTTTTGTGTGTGTGTTGTTTGTTTAATAAAAATAAAAATTTATTTTAAAAAAAGTGTTTGCTAAGAATAAACACCAACTTGATGGCTCACAATTCTCCATCAATTTAAAATGGATTACGGTTTTTCAGTTCTGTCTGGGGGGGTCAATGTGGATTTATCAGTGTACTTTAATTGTGTTGCGAGGGTCCTGTTTGATCATTTTTGTATGTATACGTAATATTTATAATATACTATATCTATATCTTGCAGGATAGTGGGTGGCCTGTTTCTTTCTATTTACCAAGCGCAGCCTGCTTTCCTTCCGAATCCATTTTCAAGTCTGCACAAATGGCCTTTATCACGGAAGGCTTTTAGGGAGAACATTGCAGTGAAAAATCAAAAGAAAACAAAAGCCAAAAATATATATATATTTTAATGCAAATGAAAGAGTTGCTGAGAAAAATAAAATAAAGCGGCTGGGTTAAAAGGAAGCTTGTGGCAATCTGTGCAACACACCCATAAAAACAGAGTGAATTTGCTGCTATATCTAATCCAGTGGTGGGTTGCTGCAGGTACGGCCCGATATGGCCCTACCGGTAGTGGCCGGGAACAGCTGAGAGCGTTCCGGTACGGTGTCCTGTTTGGCCCAACAGGCTTGTGCACGGACGGGCCGCGATCAGTGTACTGGTAATGACAGTAAGAGCAACCCATCACTGATCTAATCCTTGACTTATAACAGTTCATTTTAGAGACCCTTCAAAGTTACAAAGGGCGCTAAAAAAGTGACTTATGACCATTTTTCACACTTACAACCTTGGCAGCATCCCCATGATCATGTGATCAAAATTCGGATGCCTGGTCACTGATTCATATTTATGACCGTTGCCGCATCATGTGATCCCCTTTTGCGACCTTCTCACCAGCAAGGTCCACGGGGAAGCCAGATTCACTCAACAACCGTGTTACAAACTTAGCAACTGCAGTCATTCACTTAACAACCGTGGCAAGACAGGTCCACAAAACGGGGCAAAATTTACTTAACGAATGTCTCGTTGAGCCACAGAAATGTTAGGCTCAATTGCATTGGTAAATCGAGGACTTAGCTGTATGTCAATGACCGGGTTAAGCCTCGTGGGATGACAGTTTGATAACGCTTTATGGATGTGCTGATTGCTCTTCTTATCTCTTTTTCTGAAAAGGGAAAAAAAATTGGCAATTTCAGGGAGTTAAAAAAAAGTAAGGGCAGAGTCCTTTCAAAGGGCAAATACACAATAGTCAGCAAAGATTCTTCTTCTTTTTAAAATAGTTTTTATTCAACATTTTTACCTTTAAAAACCTAGAAAAAAAAACCACACACACAAAAAGAAAAAAGAAGACAAACATAACAATATAAAATAGCTGTACAGCCTTCTGTAACGGCATTGATGTTTAGCCTTTGTAGTTCTCCATTCGGCATTGCCTTCCTATCGATTTTAAGTTCTGTAATAGTGTAACAACAGCTGTACTAACATTTGTAATAATATTACAATGTTCATATCACCATTATATTTACATTGTGGTCAATACTTTAAGTGTGATAGTAATTAGTAACATCGGTCCATTTTTAATCTTCTAATTTTATACGCGATGATATGATTTTGTATCTTTTAATGTTTAATATTGGAAGTGGCAATATTACAGGGGATCAGAGGTGGTATTCAGCCAGTTCAGACTGGTTCGCCAAAACTGGTAGTGGAAATTGGGTTCACCGACAAATGTGCGCACGACAAAAGCGCGCCGACAAAACCGCAGCGAGAAAACAGCAAGGTCAAAATTGCGCCCACAACACCGCGCCCACAACACCGCGCCCACAAAAGCGTGCCATCAACAAACAACACGAAAACAAGGTAATAACCCTCACCCCAACCCTAACCCACCTAACCCTAACCCTAACCCTAACCCTAACCCTAACCCTAACCCTAACCCTAACCCTAACCCTAACCCTAACCCTAACCCTAACCCTAACCCTAACCCTAACCCTAACCCTAACCCTAACCCTAACCCTAACCCTTACCCTTACCCTAACCCTTACCTTAACCCTAATCGCGCTTTTGTCAGTGTGCTGTTGTTGGCGCGCTGTTGTGGGCACGATTTAGACCTCGCGGTTTTCTCGCCAGGATTTTGTCGGCGCGGTTTTGTCGTGCGCGCATTTGTCGGGTCATGTGGAAATTGTGGGTGGGCCTGCCCACTTGCCCTGTCTCTATGCCATCCTACTAAGGCACATTTTTGAGGCTGGGCGCATGCGCTGAAGGCTCGAGCGCGAGCAAAGAACATGCACGGAAGGCCGGGCTCATGCGTGGAAGGGGCGCGTGCCCCCTCGAAGCGAGCAGGCGCGTGGGGAGAATTGTTGGTAACAAAATGTGAAACTCACCACTACAGGGGACTGATGATTCTGCCACCCCCAAATGCTGTTCTTTTTTTGCCTTTTTAAAAAAATAAATACTTTTTTTTAAAAAAAAAAGAAGGATGGAAAACGGGCATTCGCAAATGTTTTAAAAACAAAAACGTTAATAATAAACCAATGTGTAAGCTAAAAAGGTTATTAGGAGGCCAGATCGAATCCTCCCATGGGAGAATCCAGGTGTTGTCAGCTGCAATTGCAGGCTAGGAGGGTAAAATTGAGGGAGTGAAGAGCCACATTCATTCCCTTACTGCTTGTCTGTTTTCTTAGAAAGCCTGAGTCAGCTTACACCAAGGGCCTTCCCTTCCTTTTATGTCCTGGGAAGGTGATTAGAGCCGAGGTGGCTCAGTGGTTAGAGTGCAGTACTGCAGGATGCTTCAGCTGACTACTAGCTGCAGTTCGGCAGTTCGAATCTCACCAGGCTCAAGGTTGACTCAGCCTCCCATCCTTCCAAGGTGGGTAAAATGAGGACCCAGATTGTTGGGGGCAAGAGGCTGACTCTGTAAACCGCTTAGTGAGGGCTGTAAAACGCTGTGAAGCAGTATATAAGTCTAAGTGCTATTGCAGGTTAACTCTGCCCATTGTCAGGAGTTCAATCTTGACCTGCTTAAGGTTGACTCAGCCTCCCATCCTTCCGAGATGGGTCAAATGAGGACCCAGATTATTGGGGGCAAGAGGCTGACTCTGTAAACCTCTTAGAGAGGGCTGTACAAGCACTGTGAAGTGGTACACAAGTCTAAGTGCTATTGCTATTATTCTGGGTGAGAATAGTTGGCCCAGAATTATCCTGATAAATTAGGACTCGAGTGACTTGTAGACTGGGTGTCAACATTGATACTGTCACCGCATTGGTGACAGGAAGGGCATCCGGCCAGTAAACACTCAGTTCCAGATTCCACCCCGCAAGGGATTATGGGGCTCATTAAAAGAGGATGAGGAAAAAGTCCACTCAGGTATGTGAGACCGGACTATCTTCAAAGCAATCCCTTAATCCAAGAGAGCCACCATTTCACTTGCTCAACCGCAGGCCTGAGCCAGGCGAGCATCGTTACATGCGTGGGCCACCTCTGGGAACAGCCTTCCTTCGGGTACCATCCGGGATGCGGTAACCATGAGAACAGGACACTCGGCTCCCTATTGGCTCCTGGGCTTGGCATCCTTAGCTCTGCTGCTTCCAAGCTCTAGATTTGCTTGGAGAACAGCCCAAGAGGGAGGGAGAAGGAAGGGCCAGCTCATGCTCCAGGTCTCTCCTGGGGTTTCCATGGTCTTGTTCCAGGTTTTGAGGAGGCAGTTGGGAGGCAGTGCCAAGATGCCGCCTCGATTATGTAAGAGCCTTCAACGCTCATCAAAGGGGAGCCGACCTATCTCGCCTGCAGGCCAGAGCCAACAACCTACCTCTCTCTTTTGAAATCTAGCAAAGTCAGCTGTTTTCCCCCGTTCCACAGGCTGTGCCAAGGCCCTGGCACTAAGGCAGACAGCTGCTGCGCTTCCCCCCCCCCTTCCAGGCATGGCAAGCCTTACTCAGAGGTTCCGCCTGGGATACTCTATCCTTCCCCCCCCTTTCCTCCCCTCCCTCCCCTGAGGAAGGCTGTCATGACTTTGCTAACGTGCAGGAATGCACGGACCCGCCGAGGAGTTTCTAACAGCCACATCCTGCCGTTAGCAACACATTTGTGGCCAGTGAGCTTCGCTTGGTGTTTTCGCCGCAGTGGCTAGAAGCCATGCCGGGATGCGTGCGTTCTTTGCTCAGAACTTCCCGCTAGCCTGAGATAAGAACTGCTGGCAACTTTAAGAAGGTTATTTCAGGGACTTTCCCTTATGATCTCTCTCTGATCGTTCGCGGGTCATTATATTTTTGCTCCAGAGCCGTAAGCATCTGGCACCAGAAAGAACTATGATACCCACCATTGTTTATTTATTTATTTAGTTTGTCAAACATGTACAGGATAGCAGGCATAAGTATAAACATGGACATGAACAAAGGAAGTGAGAAGAAATAAATGGGGACAGTAGGACAGGGATGGAAGGCACGGTGGTGCTCTTATGCACGCCCCCTTTACAGACCTCTTAGGAATGGAGTGAGGTCCCCAGTAGACAGTTTGAGGTTGAAGCTGTGGGGGCTCTCCTCCTCTTCTTCTTTCTCCTCCTCCTCTTCTTCTTTCTCCTCCTCCTCTTCTTCTTTCTCCTCCTCCTCTTCTTTCTCCACCTCCTTTTCTTCTTTCTCCACCTCCTCTTCTTCTTTCTCCTCCTCCCCTTCTTCTTTCTCCTCCTTGACTTGACTTACTTGACTTAAGTCTTTAGCGTCGGTACGGCATCGCCAATCCCTTCGCTGTAGAGTCGCATGCATCCCGAATCAACGGGATCCATGATTCTAGGCTGAGTACTACTTGAGCTCGCCGGGCCCAAGAGTTGACAGAGCCCCTTCTGTTGGAAAACGGTGGGCACCTCGAGAAGGCAGGGGTTGTCTTGATAATGAGAGGCTATATTTTGCGCGTCAATTATCCTTGCCCACCTCCCCTTCTTCTATTTCTCCTCCTCCCCTTCTTCTTTCTCCTCCTCCTCCTCCTTGCAAACCTCCCTCCCTTCCATCACTGATAATGATTCCCTAGTTTGGTCATTAAACATCTGGAAGAAAACAAGCAAGTTCAGAGAGTGCAGAGTCATTGTTTCTTTTAATAAAGTTTTTTTTATTTTTTATTTTCAAAACAAACACAACACGTAAAATCTTCCTTTTTACATACTGTAGAAAGTGTATCAATTGGTTACAAAAAGGCTTTTGTGCATCTCTTCCACAGTCATCAAGCATAATTCATATTAACTCAAATATTTTAACTCAGATATTTATACATGTTACCGTTTTCATTTGACTATAGTTGTTTAAACGTCCTTCATCATAAAATGTACCAAGATTTAATACATAACCACATACTGGCATTTCATTTACTATTTCTAAAATCCTCCAATGACACTAAATCCTTATATCCTATTCTAGCAAAACATCCATAATATTTAATAACAAAGTTTTCTATCCTCCTTTCCAAATCACTGTTTACAATTTACATCTCATTTCTTTATATTGTACATATACATACATACATACATACATACATACATACATAAATACATACATACACACACACACACGTTATTATTAGCCCTCCTTTATTTGACTATATCCTGCATCATATCATTTTTTCCCCCTAGTAATCAAGGCTTAACTGAATCTAACTTAATTCTTTTTTTTAATTATTATTATTAACCTTTATATAATCCAAAAGGGATTCTAATCTTCCTTTCGTGGGTGCCATTCAATATTCATATCCAGTTATTACTTATCATAACACTACACATTGTATACATTATTATCATTATCAATTATTTATTTAACTATATCTATTATCACTAAATTTCGCTAAGTTTAGCTAGTTTCAAATTATACTCTTCCATCTATCAACCAGTCCCATAGTCATTGTTGTTGTTGCCCTCCTCCTCCTGCTCGGTTTCTCTATCATGATTACTTTCCACCATGGAGTCTTTACCCCTGGAGAAGATCTGGCCAGCATGTTAAGTAAGCTCCCCATTGGGGAGAGCGAGTACGTTCAGCGAAGCGTTGTGAGAGTTGCGTTGGAGAACACACAAACCAGCATACAGAGACACTGCAGTTTAAATAGGCTTTTACTTTCATGGAAATAGAGGTATCAGAGTCCATCAAACTGTCCAAGTCATACACGGATAAGACAGTCAGTCATCAATGTCTTTCAGTTGAGGGATAATCCAAATAACATAGTCCAGTATCATATAATCAGTTCGGCATTCAAAGTTTGCTAGCAGTTGCAAAACTTACAATAGCTTATGGCACTTTCTAACAGTCAGCTTCCAAAACACTCAGATCAGATCAGCCCAGCATCTATAGAAAAGAGAGCTAACAGTCGTTCTGGCTCCCTCTTATGGCCGATTGAGGAAAACAGCAACCAATCACATTTTACAGCATGATTGAAAGGAACAGGTACAACATTGTTACATGATTTATATATTGCCAACCCAACCGTTAGATTATATTCCTAACATTGCCAATGAGAAACCCCAAGAGCAACTGATTACCCATGCTCTACTTTTCCATGGGAGACGTCTCCCAACTCCGAAGAACCAACCAATTGTGCATGGCAGTTTCCCTTCCTCCCCGTCACTTCCCAGACTTTGATGTCGATTACCTGGGCTACATCAAAGTAGCTGGAAAGGCACAGCAGGTATGAACATGAAACGTGATGCCGCTCAGGAGCTGTGGTGCATCAGAACTGGAGAAGAAGAGGGATAAAGAGGCCTTGCAAACATTGCCTGACTACAAAACCCAATCTCCTGTGCAAGGATCAGGGAGAAGAGCAATAGGAAATACAGCCAAGAACATCTGGAGGCTACAAGTCTCACATGCTTTAGAAATGGGGTGAAATAACAAACTGGGAAACAAATACATTTTTTTTGTCTTTTAAAAAGAGCTCTTCTCTCACTGCAAGCATGGACTGATATAACCACATACCGATTTCATTCCGTGCCAGTCCAGCAGGTGGCAGCACCCACCAAGCCTTGGCTGATCTTGAATCTAACCCACCTGTCCTTGTTAGCATTTGGATGGGAGACAAACAAGCGATCTTAGTGTTGGAGAAAGTTCCAGGAAGTAAGGTAAAGGTTCCCCTTGCACATATGTGCTAGTCGTTCCTGACTGTAGGGGGCGGTGCTCATCTCCGTTTCAAAGCTGAAGAGCCAGCGCTGTCTGAAGATATCTCCATGGTAATGTGGCCGGCATGGCTAAATGCCGAAGGTGCACGGAACGCTGCTACCTTCCTACCAAAGGTGGTTCCTATTTTTCTACTTGCAATTTTACATGCTTTCGAACTGCTAGGTTGGCAGAAGCTGGGACAAGTAACGGGAGCTCACTCGGTTATGCAGCGCTAGGGATTCGAACCACCGAACTGCTGACCTCTTTGATCGACAAGCTCAGTGTCTTAGCCACTGAGCCACCACATCCCTCTACCAGGAAGTAGGCAAATACAATCCCCTCCCGAAACCTTCCCAAGAAACTAGGCGGTTATGTCCACTTTGCAGTAAAGACCTGGGTTTTAGTTCAAGGGACTTTGACTACGTTGGGATCGCTCTGGGCTGTTCAACACACCGTCTTAAGGCAAAATTGAGAATGCTGATACCATCCATCTGGAACCCCTTGAGCAAAAAATATAGGACACAGCTGATCTTGCTTGCTAAATGTCTGTTGAACTGGCAAATTACAGATTAACAGAGTTGGAAGGGACCTTGTAGGTCCTCTAGTCCAGCCCTCCCCCCCCCGCCCAAGCAGAAGACCCTAGATACACCACTTCTGACAGATGGCAGGCCAGTCTCTTCTTGAAAGCCTCCAGGGATGAAGCTCCCACGACTTCTGAAGGCAACTTCTGTTCCATGGGTGGATTGTTCTCACTGTCAGAAAAATTCTCCTTGTTTCCAGGTTGAATCTCTCCTAGGTCAGTTTCTATCCGTTGTTCCTTGCCTAGCTTTCAGGTGCTTTGGAAAATAGCTTGACCCCCTCCTCTCTGTGGCAGCCCCTCAAATATTGGAAGACTGCTATCCTGTCTCCCCTGGTCCTTCTCTTCACTAGACTAGCCATGCCCAGTTCCTGCAATCATTCATCGTAGGTTTTAGCCTCCAGTCCCTTAGTCATTTTAATTTGACAGATTAACCGAGTTGGAAGGGACCTTGTAGGTCCTCTAATCCAACCCCCCCCCCTGCCCAAGCAGGAGACCCTACACCATTTCTGACAGAGGGCAGTCCACTCTCTTCTTGAAAGCTTCCAGGGATGAAGCTCCCACAATGTCTGAAAGCAACTTTTCTTCCATTGTTTGACTGATCTCACTCTCAGAAAAGTTCTCCTTATTATTTCCAGGTTGAATCTCTTCTTGTTCAGTTTCCATCCATTCTTGCTTGTCCGGCCTTCATTAACTCGGTAGATTTCTGTAGTCTGCTAACGAGGCTGCTAGATTCAATCCGGGGGAAGAGTTTGTAGAGCTGCAGAGTGGCTTGCTTCAAGGTCTCGCAAGGTTATCCTCCAGCGTCTTTCCTTAAGGCTGACATTGGGCCACCTGCTTTTGAGCTGAAGGGCTGGACTTGACAAGAGAGAGACAAGTCCAGCTGGAGGATGTGCAGCTCGACAATCTCACCCTCCCCTAAGAATGGCGGCTGACGTGCCACAGGGCCCTGCCGCAGCCAAATCGGCCCCTTTGCAACACGTTGTGTGTATTTAAAAAAGTGGAAATGGATAAATTAACGATGGGACTAAGGGATAGAGAGGAAACAAGAGTATTGCAAAACATGGAATAGGTGGTATAATTGCCTAGAAAAGAGATTTAAAATTAATGCATAATGAATACATAGAAAGTATAACAGAAGGAAATGATGTATATTAACAGAGAGTAACAGAGGTGTAAATGTTGTATATATTATATAAATGAGTAACTATGAAATAAAGAGGTATATGTATAAAACAATAGAATGGAAAATTAGAGATTGGGGAAAAAAATAACCATAACGGAAAGGTGCAAAAGTGTCCCGGTGATTTTAATGTTTAAAAAATGTTGCATTAAAAAAAATATTTTTTTTTTAGTTGCATTTTGCATCTATCGAATAGCTGCATCTCCCTGACGTCTCTGGAGTCCTGTCTGTTTGCAGGAGAGGGGGAAAAAAACACTCAGTCACTGCTGGAACTTTTTCCCCTTCTCCAAATTGTTTGGTATTCCGTTTTCCTAGAATCCCCGAAGCAGGAATGACATTGGCTCCGACGTGGAGTTTCTGGAGAAAGGAGCCAAGTTGTTCAGCAATCTGTGGAAGCTGAAGAAGAGCCAAGAAGGGATTTGCAAAGATTGCTGGAAAAGAAGAAGAAAGGACGAAGAAGAAGAAGAAGAAGGAGGAGGAGGAGGAGGAGGAGGAGGAGGAGGAAGAGGAGGAGGAGGAGGAGGAGGAGGAGGAAGAGGAGGAGGAGGAGGAGGAGGAGGAGGAGGAGGAGGAGGAGAGCAACAGCGTGTGGGCCCTGTCATCTTTCATCTTGAGATAGGCCAGAAGTGAAACTAAGAGCTTGGATCATTAGAAAAAGACGAGGCAAACCGTTTTGAACTAAAACTTAGTTTCTGTTTGCCAGGATTTTGCTCTCGACGTGCCAGAATCTTTCTGGATAGGGGAAATAATAAAGCCAGTGCCCCTCACCCCAGGAATACACGAGACAATTGGCCCCTCTCCCAATGCAGGTAGTCCTCAACTTATAACAACAGCGGAGCCCAACATTTATGTTGCTAAGTGAGACGTTCCTTAAGTGAGGTTTGCCCCATTTGACAACTTTCCTTGCTGCGGTTGTTAAGTGAATCACTGCAGTCACATGGTTAGGGGTCTCTGGCTTCCCCCTTGACTCTGCTTGTCAAAGGTCGCAACACTATTCACGATGGTCAAACAATGCGACCGTCATAAACAGGAGTCAATTCCCAACAGTGAAGTTATCATTGCAAAGGAACTTAATTTTGATTTTCGCCAAACACTTCCATTTCCTGGGCAAGTTGTGTGGATGCCTACAGGCGGAGCTCTCGCCTCACCATCAGGAGGCTGTGAGTTCGAGCCTAAGTAGAGGCAGATATTTCTCTCTCTGGGAACAATGAACAACAAAACTCTGCATTGGCAACAGGACGGGCATCCGGCCAGTAAACACTTAGCACCATTCAGTTGCTGGATGGGATGGAGCTAAGCAGGTGGAGGAAGAGCCCTCTCTAAGAGGTTTTACCGGGTCAGCCTTTTGGCCCCAAACAATCTGGGTCCTCATTTGACCCATCTTGGAACGATGGAAGACTGAGTCAACCTCGAGCCGGTCAGGATTGAACTGCTGGCAGTGGACAGAATTAGCCTCCAATACTGCATTCTAACCACTGGGAAGGAAGGAAGGAAGGAAGGAAGGAAGGAAGGAAGGAAGCTATAGCATTTAAGACTTATATACCACTTCATAGTGCTTTAAAGCCCTCTCTTAGCAGTTTACAGTGTCAACATATTGCCCCCAAACAATCTGGGTCCTCATTTTTTCAACCTTGGAAGGAAGGAAGGCTGAGTCAACCTTGAGCCGGTCAGGATCGAACTCCTAGCAGTGAGCAGTGAGTTAACCTGCCAGTACTGCATTCTAACCACTGCACAGAGCTCCTAAGAGCAATAGCTCTTAGACTTATATACCGCTTCACAGTGCTTTTCCGCCCTCTCTAAGTGGTTTACAGAGCCAGCATATTGTCATCGTTCCCCCCCCCCCACATTTTGGGTCCTCATTTTACCCACCTTGGAATGATGGGAAGCGGAGACAAACTTGAACCAGTCAAGATCGAACTGCTGAACTGCTGGCAGCTGGCAGTGGGCAGAATTAGCCTGCAATGCTGCATTCTAACCACTGCGCCACCATGGCTGGTAGTTGCAAACAGAGGATTTGGCCGTGAAACGAGAACTATCGGTAAAATGGAAGGATGAAGCTGAGGGTTAGAATGGAAGCCTCCCTGAGACAGAGCAAGCTGCCAATGCTTGTTTGTGCAAGATAGCAGAGAAAGAGTTACTGGCATCCTGACGCTTGCATTTTAACATTTTCCATAGTCGCCGATCTCAGTAAATGACCAAAACCGCTCTCTTTATTCCTTCAGGAGGCCTCGGATTCTGCGCCGATGCTAAGCAACATTTCCTTGCTAAAAAGGAACAGCAGACATATGCTAAAGAGATCGAACATATCAACAAGTGCAAAAAAGGCCATCTCCGAACAGCATTAGGCAAATGTTGCCATCAGAGAAAAACACATTTTGTTTTAATATAACTAACAATCAATGGTAATAACCTGACAACCTATCAGCAGGATCGACCACTAGGTGGCACTGCAATCACGTTGGAGTCGTTCCCACAATCCTCCGACTTTACAGTGGTGGCTGCTTGATAAAATTGTGTGTGTGATTGTGTGTGTGTATGTATATAACTTTTTTTTCTTTTGTCTAAGCATAAATGTGTGTGTGTGTGTGTGTGTGTGTGTGTATGTTACATTTTTACTGATAAAGAGATAAAGGGACACTAGTATAGATCTGTTTCAAGCTATTTAGCTCTCATCAGCTAGCCGTACCCTTGCTGGGATTCGAACCTGGGCTGCTTACATATTAGACAGTTGTCGTAACCTCTAAGACACAAGTTCTCCTCACTTTATCAGCTGAACCAGGAGGGAGATTAAGTGTTTTTTCATCTTCTGCCAGATCACCTGGTTTACCCAAATATATATGGCCATTGACCAACCTTCAGAAGGGTGGACTTCAACTCCCAGAATTCCCCAGCCAGCAAGGAGAAATCTTCTGACAGTGATGAGAGCAGTCCACCCATGGAACAGAAATTGCCTTCCGAAGTTGTGGGAGCTTCATCACTGGAAGCTTTCAAGGAGAGGCTGGATTGACATCTGTCAGAAATTGTTGGGCTAGATGACCTACAAGGTAGCAATAGCAATAGCAGTTAGACTTATATACCGCTTCATAGGGCTTTCAGCCCTCTCTAAGTGGTTTACAGAGTCAGCATATTGCCCCCAACAACAATCCGGGTCCTCATTTTACCCATCTCGGAAGGATGGAAGGCTGAGTCAACCTTGAGCCGGTGAGATTTGAACAGCCGAACTGCAGAACTGCAGTCAGCTGAAGTAGCCTGCAGTGCTGCATTTAACCACTGCGCCACCTCGGCTCTATAAGGTCCCTTCCAACTCTGTTATTCTGTTATTATTCTATTATTCAGCATTTGTGGGCATTTCATCATGGAAACTTTCAAGAAGAGGGTGGGCTGCCATCTATCAGAAATGGTGTAGGGTCTCTTGCTTGGGCTAGATGACCTCTAAGGTCCCTTCCGACTCTGTTAATCTGCAATGTTGTGTGACAACCTTGCAAAACTGAGCAAGGCAACGATTGGCTACAATTCCTTCCTAACTTTCATGATGACGAAGCTGGAATTGGTATCTTCCTAACAGAGCTGACATCAGCACCTTGGCCAGCTGCCCTGAGAAAGACCCTTCCTGATATCCTTGGACCTCACTTTTCCTGGTCCAGCCCCCCCCCCCCGGCTGCTTTGCTTTCAAATTACCCACAATGCCTCTAAGATCAGATCTCCTTCTGTGGCATTGTGTGAAATTTAACAGGAGAGTAAATGTCTATAGAGGGACGCAGTGGCTCGGAGGCTAAGACGCTGAGCTTGTCGATCAGAAGGTCGGCAGTTGAGTAGTTCGAATCCCTAGCGCCGCGTAACGGAGTGAGCTCCCGTTACTTGCCCCAGCTTCAGCCAACCTAGCAGTTTGAAAGCAGGTAAAAATGCAAGTAGAAAAATAGGAACCGCCTTTAGTGGGAAGGTAACAGCGTTCCGTGCGCCTTCAGGCATTTAGTCATGCCAGCCACAGGACCACGGAGACGTCTTCGGACAGCGCTGGCTCTTCAGCTTTGAAACGGAGATGAGCACTGCCCCCTAGAGGCGGGAACCACTAACACATATGTCTCTCTGCCCCACTGTAGAAATGGGCATGCATGAGCCATGTTGGTTTTTCAACTGCAAAAAACATCTCTCTTCGTTTTTTTGGGAGGGATGGAGAGAGAAGGCCGGGCAGTTGGCATTGCCATGGCAACACAAGCTCCAGGTTGGTAGGGACCAGCATCGCCATAGCAACAGGGAGATAAATGTCTCTTTTCCTCCCTTGTCATAATTAAAAGAGCACCCTGAAACTGGTCATTTCCCAGGTTACCATTGGATATATTAATGCTCCTGTTGCTAAACTAATCCCTTCTCTACCTTATCCTCCCTCCCTCTCTTTCTCCTTCCCTCCCTCCCCCTCTCCCCCTCTCTCTCTGACAAACACACACTTGTCCTTGCTTACTTGTGTCTGTGAAGAGGTGAAGCTTTCCTAGTGTTCATTTTATGCCAGTAAAGTGGATTGTGTTAAGTAGTAAATTCTGAACTGCATGAATAGCTCGGCCTAGGAGAGAGAAGCAGGCTGCCTTGCTCCAGGCGCTCAATTTATGTAATTACTGAGAAAATGCAGAAAAGGCCCTGGAGGTGGGGCAGGCTTCTGTCCAAAATAATCACTCAAATTAGGTCTATTTTAATTTTTGTGAGACACTTCAAAACCACTTCCAGAAGTCTTTTGAAGAGAAGCCGACCTCACTGTTTTCCTGCAAAAGTTATTTAGGGCAAAACTTTGCCTTTTTTCCATGTTCCCCTTTGGATACTTCCCCCCCCCCCCGCCCAAGCCCTTCACAGGCCCAACCATGTTGAATTGCTGTGTTTTATCCCACACAACAACCCCATCAGGTAGCCACTTGCCTTTTGAGTTGCTTAGGAAAAAAGCTATTTTTGGAGATTTGGACCCTCACCACCCTCCAGGCCTTCCGCAAAGCCCTTAAAACCTGGCTGTTCCGACAGGCCTGGGGCTAATGAGTTTTTTGTCCCCCCTCGAATGGTATGGTTGTTGAGTGTTTTAAATTGTGGTATTGTTTCGTTCGTGTTCTTTTTTCTTATTTGTAACCCCCCCCCCCCTGACTTGGTTGTGAGCTGCCCTGAGTCCCCTCCGGGGAATAGGGCGGCATAGAAATATAATAAACTCAACTCAACTCAACTATTTTCACAGAATGGCCTCAGAACAAGGGCACAATCTTCCCTGCTTTTGTCCTCGAGATTGATAGATGGGAGCGTTTTTCTTTTTCTGTCCTCTATGATTTCTCTCCTTTCTTTTTTATTTCCAGCTCAGAAAAAAAAAGAATAGGAAGGAAAAGGGGGAAGGAAGAAGAAAGGAAGGGAGAAAAAAGTAAGCAAAGAAGGAAGAAAAGTAGAGAAAGAGAGAGGAAAGAAGGGAGAAAAACAGGAAGGAAGGAAGGAAAGAGAGGAAGGACACAAGGAAGAAATGAAAGAAGAGAAAGAGGAAGGAAGGGTGAAAAAGAGAAGGAAAGAAAGAAAGAAACAAGAGGAAAGAAGTTAGGAAGGAAGGAGACAGAAACGGAGGGAGGGAAAGAGGAGGAAGTAAGGAAATAGAGGAAGGAAAGAAGGAAGCAACCAAGGAAGAAAGAAATAAAAAGAGGAAGGAAGGGAGAAAAAGAGAAGCAAAGAAAGAAAGAAAGAAAGAAGGAAAGAAAGAAAGAGGAGAGGAGAGGAAGGAGAGAAGTTAGGAAGGAAGGAAGGAGAGGGAAAGGGAAGAATGGAGGAGGAAGGAAGGAATGAAGAGAAAGAGGAAAGAAAAGAAGAAAGGAGGGAGGAATAATATAGACACTTGCTGGATATGGTAGGTTGCAAAGAAGCCCTCGGGTATTATTATATTTTCAATCCAATCCTTGTGGTGAAAACATATATGCCCAAATCCCAGAAAAATCCTGCTGGAATTGAGTGAGGTCGTGTGCTTGGCCTAGCTCCTTCTATGAGATATGAATTCCATGACTACAAGCCTTTTCCTGGGTGGCCTCAGGCCTTTCACACAGGAAATATTCAATTAAAGATGCAGGAGGGCCGCTGTCCTTTTGAATATGGGTGAAAAGATGGGATTAGTACTTGGAGGAAAGAACGCTATGAAAATAAGTCCCAATTAGAAGGTAGAACTTCATTTGTTAGTGAAAGAAAGAAAGAGAAAGAAAGAAAGAGAAAAAGAAAGAGAAAGAGAAAGAGAAAGAGAAAGAGAAAGAGAAAGAGAAAGAGAAAGAGAAAGAAAGAAAGAAAGAAAGCGAACGAAAGAAAGAAAGAGAAAAAGAAAAAGAAAGAGAAAGAAAGATAGAAAGAAAGAGAAAGAAAGAAAGAAAGAAAGAAGAATGCAGATGGACCTTTCTCCCTATCACAAGGTGAAGGAGAAACTGAGTTTGCGTATCATGTTTAATTTAAATACAGCTTAAATTAAATCCTAAATAGCTGCTTTATCCTTCAGGCTAAGCCAAACAGAAGCCCTACTGCATTAGCAATAAGAATCTGGTTTATTTCTCAGTCCTATCATGATGATTTATTTCACTATTGCCTGTCTTCTAGGGCTTAAAAGCCAGTGTAACCTTTTGCTTTTTAAAAGAATAAGGGGGAAAAAAAGGAACAGGCACAAACAAACTGTTGTAAATCGAGGATTACCTGTATATCCCAAACTACAAAGAAATAAACACCTGAGATTGTTTGAGAGGCTCTCTTCCAATTATGAAACTCTTTCCAACATCCGGACCTCCAGCTGATTTTTGTGCCTAGGCTAGGACTAGAACTCACAGTCTCCTGGTGATTGGCCCAAAGTCACCCAGATGGCTTTCACGCCTAGGCCAGGACTAGAGCTCACACTCTTCTGGTGATTGGCCCAAAGTCACCCAGATGGCTTTTGCGCCTAGGCCAGGACTAGAATTCACACACTCCTAGTGACTGGCCCAAAGTCTCCAGATGGCTTTCACGCCTAGGCCAGGACTACAGCTCACACTCTTCTGGTGATTGGCCCAAAGTCACCCAGATGGCTTTTGCGCCTAGGCCAGGACTAGAATTCACACACTCCTAGTGACTGGCCCAAAGTCTCCAGATGGCTTTCACGCCTAGGCCAGGACTAGAGCTCACACTCTTCTGGTGATTGGCCCAAAGTCACCCAGATGGCTTTCATGCCTAGGCCAGGACTAGAACTCCCAGTCTCCTGATGATTGGCCCAAAGTCACCCAGATGGCTTTTGCGTCTAGGCCAGGACTAGAACTCACACTCTTCTGGTGATTGACCCAAAGTCACCTAGATGGCTTTCATGCCTAGAACAGGACTAGAACTCACAGTCTCCTAGTGACAGGCCCAAAGTCACCCAGATGACTTTCACGCCTAGGCCAGGACTAGAACTCACACTCTTCTGGTGATTGGCCCAAAGTCATCCAGATGGCTTTCATGCCTAGAACAGGACTAGAACTCACACTGTCTTAGTGATTGGCCCAAAGTCACCCAGCTGGCTTTCATGCCTAGGCCAGGACTAGAATTCACAGTCTCCTGGTACTGGAGCTCGTCCTTGGAGGGTGGGGGGAGAGAGATCAGGGCTGCTCGTCTTTTACCTGGCTGGGATCGGAGCCATGAACCTGCCCCTCTGGGGTTGAACACAAATGTTTGCCTCCCCTACCCCCTCTGGGAGTGCGGTGAAAGTGACATAAATCGCCCGGAGGCTGGCAGCCTAAGTGGCGGTTTCATTCTATTCCCTCAGCAGGGGAATGTTATCAGATTTTCCAGTTACAACTCGGGGAGGGTTGCAAATAAGGATTTGCAACTCCTGGGAGCCTGAGAATGACGTTGTGAGGCTCGGCTGCAGCCGTGTCGGCAACGCAAGGCGACGGGAGTTATTGTGCAGGGAGAACACAACCGAGGGTGTGTGCATTTCCCTGCCTGTCTACCTTAGTCTGCAAAGCCTCATCGCTTGGAGCCAAGTCAGAGGTCGCAGCCAGCTGGGGCATAGGCCACGCTCAGACGGCCCACGTTGAGAACTAGCCTCTGGGAAACAGCCTTCTTAGAAACTTGGCTGGCTGCTGTTTAATCTCCATTTATCTCCAGTTGGTTTCTACGGTTGGGGTACCTCGGAGGGAAGAGCGGTGAGGGTTCAGAAAGGGGGTTCATCACATAGGCACAATGTTGGAAAAACCCAGAAACCCCCGCAGAAGATACTATAATCAAAAAATGCCTGGATTGTGATGAGAAAGTGATAAGGGAAATATTAGAATGTGCAGAAATGAACAGATTAACATTAGCATTTCAGGAGAAAGAGCAAAGTGAATATTACATGATTTGGGAAGCTTTTTAGCAATGGTGGGAGAAGAAAAAAGGAGTTTGGAAATGAAGAAAGCTAAAAAATAAGTAGACAATACACTTAGAGATATAAATAAGATGAAAACAGAATGTGTATGATGAGTATAATGATGTTTAATGTTGATATGATATTATTACTAGAAGATATTAAGAAGAAAAACGGAGAGTTTTATAACGTTTAAATGCTCAATATATTATAATGCTAAACTTAGGGGAATAATGTTAATATGTATGTGAAAGATGTGGCAAAAGAGGAACGATGTTGCACAGAGATGTTTGTGCCCAGAGCACACATTACATAAGGAAAGATGGAAGGTTTATTTTTGTAATTAAGAAATAATAAAACTCTTTAAAAAATTCTGCAATGTGCAGAGGTGGATAGGTTAAACCTAAACATTAAAGAAAAAGAAGATTCGGGTTCTTTCATAACATGGGAACTATTCTATAAATGGTTAAATGATAGACGTTGAGGTTAGAGGAGGCGAATTAGGCGAAGTATGGTTGAAAGGAGGAAGAAAAACAGATGAGTAAATATTTTTGACAGTTATATAATCAATACTATAATGGAGGGTAATATATGTTATAATGCCTTTTTTCCCCAAAATAAGACCTCCATGGATAATAAGACCTCCACGGATAATTGGGCTTTTGAGCACATGCACTAAAATAAGCTCTCCTGGATATCTCTAGCTCTAGCTCTAGCTCTAGCTCTAGCTCTATATATATAATCTCTCTATATCTATCTATCTATCTATCTATCTATCTATCTATCTATCTATCTATCTATCTATCTATCTATCTATCTATCTATCATCTATCACCCTATCCCTATCCCTATCCCTATCCCTATCCCTATCCCATCCCTATCCCTATCTATCTATCATCTATCTATCTATCTATCTATCTATCTATCTATCTATCTATCTATCTATCATCTATCTATCTATCTATCTATCTATCTATCTATCTATCTATCTATCTATCTTTCTAATCTATCTATCATCTATCATCTATCACCCTATCCCTATCCCTATCCCTATATCTATCCCTATATCTATCTATCTATCTATCTATCTATCTATCTATCTATCTATCTATCTATCTATCTATCTATCTTTCTAATCTATCTATCATCTATCATCTATCACCCTATCCCTATCCCTATATCTATCCCTATATCTATCTATCTATCTATCTATCTATCTATCTATCTATCTATCTATCTATCTATCTATCTATCATCTCTCTCTCTCTCTCTTTCTCTCTCTCTATTGCAACTTGGACACCTATGTTGACACTGTTCAACAGTAAGGAAATGTATGATATAAAACAATAAATAAAAAAATAAAAAGGTGGAATCATTCACATTTCAAATCCCCCCCCCCCCCGGATGTGCTGGCTGAGACAGGGAATCCCAGCTGGAACAGGAGAGTTTTTTACATACATTCTTGGCTTTGTTTTTCCATTGTCCCAAAATACAAAAATGCCAACAATGCTTCCCTGCAGCTTGATACGGGCCACAAATCAAGCTGAGGACAGAGAAGGTTGGGTCATTCTGTGAAGGGGTTCGGGCTAGGCTTGATTGATTTAACTAGGATTTGTCAAAGGAACGATCATTCAACCATCAAGCTGAGAACAGGCACAACTGGGAAATTCTCGGAAGGAGCGTCACCAGCTAAGCTTGATTTTTTTTTAAACTGTGATTTTCTGAGTGGACTGTCATTTAGGGTTCTGTGAAAAGCCACGTTGGGTCACCCAGCAGGGTCATAGCTACCAATAATTATTATTAATAATGTGAGAGGGACCTTGGAATCCTAGTGGACAACCATTTAAATATGAGCCAGTCGTGTGCAGCAGCTGCCAAAAAAAGCCAACACAGTTCTAGGCTGCATAAACAGAGGGATAGAATCAAGATCATGTGAAGTGTTAATACCACTTTATAATGCCTTGGTAAGGCCACACTTGGAATACTGCATCCAGTTTTGGTCGCCACGATGTAGAAAAGATGTGGAGACTCTAGAAAGAGTGCAGAGAAGAGCAACAAAGAGGATTAGGGGACTGGAGACTAAAACATATGAAGAACAGTTGCAGAAACTGAGTATGTCTAGTTTAATCAAAAGAAGGACTAGGGGAGACATGATAGCAGTGTCCCAATATCTCAGGGGCTGCCACAAATAAGAGGGAGTCAAACTATTCTCCAAGGCACCTGAGTGTAGAACAAGAAGCAATGGATGGAAACTAATCAAGGAGAGAAGCAACTTAGAATTAAGGAGAAATTCCCTGACAGTTAGAACAATTAATCAGTGGAACAGAAGTTGCCTCCAGAAGTTGTGAATGCTCCAACCCTGTAAGTCTTTAAGAAGATGTTGGATAGCCATTTGACTGAAATGGTATAGGGTTTTCTGCCTAGGCAGGGGGTTGGACTAGAAGACCTCCAAGGTCCCTTCCAACTCTGCTATTGTATTGTATTATTAGAAAATATTGGTATCGCTAGCCGTCGATTAATTCAGGGCAGCCTTCCTAATCAACTATATGCTCTCTCCACATGTTGGAAGAGCTTTATAGCTCCCGCTGCCTTAAGAAAGTTCAAAACTGCAGGCCACTTCAGCTGACTGTTATCTGCAGTTCAGCGGTTCTAATCTCACCGGCTCAAGGTTGACTCAGCCTTCCATCCTTCCGAGGTGGGTGAAATGAGGACCCAGACTGTGGGGGCGATATGCTGACTCTGTAAACCGCTTAGAGAGGGCTGAAAGCCCTATGAAGCGGTATATAAGTCTAACTGCTATTGCTATTGCTAAAACATTCTTAAAGATCCATTTCATCCTGGGCACCCTTTTTTTTTTAACTATTACCATCTGGCAGACGGTTCAGGATAATAAAAAAAACAAGGACAAATAGGCTGAAAAACAGCTTCTATCCCAGGGCAGTAACTATATTGAATTCTTCTGTACAGTGTAATATTAATGCAGAGGTTTTCAATTCAATTGTATAGGATGTGAAGGATGTGTGTTTTTGTTTTGTTTTTATAGTTTTCTTCGCGGCTGTATGTCAAATACCACCTGTACGCAAAGCTAAATATGGATAGAGACATGCACCCTTGCGTTCTACTAAACAGTAACTCTTTCTGGATCCATCATGGACAATCTGAGGTGTTGGATGTCACTTCCCATAATTCCCAGCCAGCTCCTCTGGGGTATAGTTTAGTTTAGTTTACTTTATTGTCATAGCCCCTCGTACAGCGAAATTAAATACTGTTAAGAATATAATCTAACGGTTGGGTTGGCAATCTATAAATCATGTAACAATGCTATATACCTGTTTCTTTAAATCATGCTGTAAAATGTGATTGGTTGCTGTTTCCCTCAATCGGCCATAAGAGGGAGCCAGAATGACTGTTAGCTCTCTGTTTGTTAGATGCTGGGCTGATCTGATCTGAGTGTTTTGGAAGCTGGCTGTTAGAAAGTGCTGTGAGCTATTGTAAGTGTTGAAACTGCTAGCAAACTTTGTGTACTGGATTGATTGTATGATACTGGACTATGTTATTTGGATTATCCCTTAATTGAAAGACGTTGATGACTGACTGTCTTAACCGTGTATGACTTGGACTGTTGGACTCTGATACGTCTATTTCCATGAAAGCAAAAGCCTATTTAAACTGCAGTGTCTCTGTATGCTGGTTTGTGTGTTCTCCCACACAACTCTCACAACGCTTCTCTGAACGCACTCGCTCTCCCAACGGGGAGCTTACCTAACAAATACCATCATATTGAGAGCCTTCTATGCCAGAGGTCTTCAACCTTGGCAACATCATACTGAGTGCCTTCTATGCCATCATACTGAGTACCTTCTATGCCAGAGGTCTCCAACCTTGGCAACTTTAAGACTTGTGGACGTCAACTCCCAGAATTCCTCAGCCATTCTGGGAGTTGACATCCACAAGTCTTAAAGTTGCCAAGGTTGGAGACCCCTGTTCTATGTGACCCTGAATGGTTGTGCAGTTGTTTGTCAAGCTGGCTCCCTGTCCCTTTGCCAGCCATGACCATGCCGTCATAAAAAGAAACAAACCAGCGCATGAAGAAGAGCTGGAATGAATTGCTGGAGAATCCAAACTCCTTGCCAAGCACCTGTTCCCCAAAGCTGCCGTTTGGCCTCTGCCTCATCCTTCCCTCCCCTCCCAAACGTTTGCAAACAGGAAAACCAATTTCCTTGGAAAAAAAAGGTCTTGGTGGAGCTGTGGGGCTCATCTGGACATCGTTCTCCCTCGGATGGGAGTTTCTTCGAAGGCAAGCAGGATACTTCGCAGGTTTGCTCAAGGATCGTGCGCAAGTGACACATCCTCTCTTTGTTGGCTATTGTTGGCCTTCCGTCACCTGCCACAGCGGCTGAAGGCATGACTAAGGCCCTTGCTATGCATCTAGGAAACAGGATGCGCCGTGCGTAGTCCATAGGGGGAAGGTAGGAATGTGGAAACCTGGAGGGGGGTGGGGGGTAGAAGCAGGGCTCCCCAGGAAAGTGAAGAAAACCTCATCTTGCAGAAAGAGGCAAAGCTAGATCAATCCCCTACAGCAATGGAGAGTACAGATTGCAGACAATAGGATCTTCTGCAAGAGAGCCGGTGGTTAAGATACCAAACTGGAACATGAGAGACCATGAGTTCAAGTCCTGTTCTTAGACACGAAAGCTGTCTGGTTGACTTTAGGCCAATCACTAGGAGAATGTGAGTTCTAGTCCTGTTCTAGGCATGAAAGCCAGCTGGGTGACTTTGGGCCGATCACCAGAAGAATGTGAGTTCTAGTCCTGGCCTAGGTATGAAAGCCAGCTGGGTGACTTTGGGCCAATCACCAGGAGAATGTGAGTTCTAGTCCCATCCTAGGCATGGAAGCCAGCTGGGTGACATAAAGATTAATAGCAATATAGCAATAGCAGTTAGACTTATATACCGCTTCATAAGGCTTTCAGCCCTCTCTAAGCGGTTTACAGAGTCAGCATATTGCCCCCAACAACAATCCGGGTCCTCATTTTACCCACCTCGGAAGGATGGAAGGCTGAGTCAACCCTGAGCCGGTGAGATTTGACCAGCCGAACTGCAGAACTGCAGTCAGCTGAAGTAGCCTGCAGTGCTGCATTTAACCACTGCGCCACCTCGGCTCATAAACTAGAAACTTTTCTTTTGGGTTTCATGGAAAAATACTTGGGGAGAAAAATTGGAATTTTGAGGCTTTATAGGTTGACAGCAGCAAAACTACTTTATGCACAAAAATGGAAGGCCATTTCAATCTCCACCATGGATGAATGGTTGCAAAAGTTGATGGAGTTTGCGGAGATGTTTCAATCTCTAATTAGTTTTGTTTCTACTTGGAAATCACGGCTCTGGAGCCACATGTGGCTCTTTCATCCCTCTGCTGTGGCTCCCTGTCGCCGGTTGGCACCACAATTTTGAGAGAAGCTCCCGGTTGGGAGTGGAGGGAAAGCACATTGCGCCAGAAGGAGACTATGGTAAGGGGCAGATTTTCCGGTCAGTTCCACAATTGATAGCGCTTTCTGTTAGGACAGGTAGAGGAAAAAGGACACTGTGCTACGTGGAGACTCTATGGTAGGGGTAATCGGACTTCCGGTCAGCTCCAGAATTAAACGGGAGGGGGCGGGCTTCCGGTTAGGACTTTTGTGGCTCTTTGAATGTTTAAGGTTGCTGATCCCTGCCCTAGACACCCCAGAAACTTTGGGGGAAGGTTCACCTTGTCCGTATTCTCCACTCCCCCAGATTTTAAAGCGGTGATGGATCGGTGAGAGGAATAAGTGTGGCTTTGATCCTTGTGTAATTAATGGTTGAAATGTTGACATCACAAACAATTTTAAGTGGCCTCTGTGTTCCCTGGGAGGTCTCAGCCATCTGAATCCAGTTTCTTGAGGTGAGGGTTGGTGTGGAAATACAAATTTGCTAAATGGCTGAAGAGTGGGAGTGGATCATATAGCTTGAGGCGGGAGAAGGAAAAGGTGATTGCTCACACTGCTGAGAAATGTGAGCAGGATTAGCCTGCACTAGTAGTAGCAATGGCAATGGCAGGCAATAGCATTTAGACTTATATACAGCTTCACAGTGCTTTTACAGCCCTCTCTAAGCGGTTTACAGAGTGAGCCTATTTTCCCCCAACCATCTAGATCCTCATTTTATCGACTTCAGAAGGATGGAAGGCTAAGTCAATCTTGAGCCGGTCAGGATCAAACTACTAGCAGTAGGCAGAGTTAACTATAGCAATAGGATTTATACCTATATACCGCTTCACAGTGTTTTAAACCACTCTCTAAGCAGGTTATACAGAGTCAGCCTATTTCCCCCAACAATCTGGGTATTCATTTTACCCACCTCGGAAGGCTGGAAGGCTGAGTCGACCTTAAGCCGGTGAGACTCAAACTATCGAACTGCTTGCAGCCGGCAGTCAGCAGAATTAGCCTGCAGTACTTCTAACCACTGCACCACCACGGCTCCTATAAAATAATAAGAAGGATTAAATAATAATAATACAGCCACACTATGTAGGTTAATATACATGGATATTGGAGAGAACTGCAAGAATCAGATGCTCAGGTGTCCCTCTGTCTAGTTGTCTTGACATATAATGTCCTATGGCACCACGCTGAAGGAAAGAGCTGAAGTAGTTGATGTCCAGGATGTGAAAGTTCTGCAGATATCTGCAGGTACAGGTCTTCTATAGCATACAATCAAACTGGTCAGTTCTAGAGGAGATCATCCCTGACTGTTCTTCAGAAGGCCAGATCCTGAAGAGGAAACTCAAGTATTTTGGCCACCTAATAAGAAGGAAGGACTCCCTGGAGAAGAGCCTCATGCTGGGAACGATGGAGGGCAAAAGAAAAAGGGGATGAGAGAGAATGAGGTGGTTGGATGGAGTCACAGAAGCAGTCGGTTTGAGTTTCAATGGACTCCAGTAGAAGACAGGGAAGACATCCAGTAGAAGACATCCATCTCAGGGTCATGAGATTCATCCCTCCTTCCTTGCTCCACCTTAGGTCCCCTCCTCTTTGGAAGAACTAACCAACACCCACAAAGAAGCCCAATGTGGACCCACATGAGCTGGCTGGTTTCCAGCCATACTGTTGAAAACTCAGACACTGGACTCCCTCCTTGTCTTCTTAACCCAACAGCTGCTAAGCCCACCGGCTGAAGGCCACTTCCTCCAGCCTGAAAAAACCCTGGCCCCACTGCAGGGAAATTAAGGGAGTTATAGCCAGAACAGGAGGGAACTGCTGTGGATTATGGGTCCTTTGCCACCAACTCCCTGGTCACAATATCAAGCACCTATATCAAGCCTATTTAGGAAGGAGAAGAAAAATATTGTTTACAATTCTGTCCATCAGTCCTAAGGAAGATCAACCCTGGCTGCTCTTTAGAAGGCCAGATTCTGAAGATGGAACTCAAATACTTTGGCCACCTAATGAGAAGGAAGGACTCCCTGGAGAAGAGCCTCATGCTGGGAAAGTTTGAGGTCAAAAGAAGAAGGTGATGACAGAGAAGGAGATGGCTGGATAGAGTCACTGAAGCAGTCGGCGTGAGCTTAAATGGACCCCAGAGGATGGTAGAGGACAGGAAGGCCTGGAGGAACATTGTCCATGGGATCGCGATGGGTCGGACATAACTTTGCAACTAACAAGAAGAAGAAGAAGAAGAAGAAGAAGAAGAAGAAGAAGGAGAAGGAGAAGGAGAAGGAGAAGGAGAAGGAGAAGGAGAAGGAGAAGGAGAAGGAGAAGGAGAAGGAGAAGGAGAAGGAGAAGGAGAAGGAGAAGGAGGAGAAGGAAGAGAAGAAGAAGAAGACTAGACTAGACTAGACTAGACTAGAATAGACTAGAATAGAATAGAATAATACTAGAGGAGATCAACCCTGACTGCTCTTTAGAAGGCCAGATCCTGAAGAGGAAACTCAAATACTTTGGCCACCTCATGAGAAGGAAGGACTCCCAGGAGAAGAGCCTAATGCTGGGAAAGATGGAGGGCAAAAGAAGAAGGGGATGGCAGAGAATGAGATGGCTGGATGGAGTCACAGAAGCAGTCGGCGTGAGCTTAAATGGACTCCAGAGGATGGTAGAGGACAGAAAGGGCTGGAGGAACATTGTCCATGGGATCGCGATGGGTCGGACATGACTCCGCAACTAGCAACAACATAGTGTACGTGAAATATATTCTACATGAAACCCAACTAAAGGAACCCCCTTGTAGCTTAGCACCAGGTGGGGCTCACCCACCCCACCCCATGACTTCTGAAATTGGAGGAGGGTCAAAGAGGCTCCATGGCAGATGTGCTGAGGGTCACACCTCCCTCCCCCAAGAAGCAGCCGCTGCCCAGAGGTTGGGTCCCTTGGTCCTGACATTCCACAAGCATGATGCGCCTTGAGCCGGATTCTGTCTTGCATCCTTCCTCTTCAGAGTGTTTCCTTCTGGGTTTCCTGTTTATCCCCCAGATGCTAAGCCATTTGGAGAGGCCTCTTGAGGCCTTTAATGAGCCTATTTCTTCTCCCCCCCCCCGCACCTCCTCCCAACTTCTGCTGTCTTGGCTCTGGCCATCCTGCAGATGTTTGCATCACGGGAGGAATCTGCCAGCCGTTGCCAGCTAAGCTTGCAAAAATGCAACTGGCGACAATAACTTCTTTCCTCTCTTCGCGGCCGGCAGGTGTCCTGGTGTGCAGAAGTAACCTCCATCGACATCGTTGTTTGAGGTCCCTTGTTGGGAACAATAGAAGGGCCAAAGCTGGGCATCAGCAAGTTTGTCAAAAGGAGATGATTTCCTCATAAATTGGACCGAGTCATGATTTGTTCAGCCAGGTTGGTTTAAGGTAGACAGTAGTTACAGGCTGGGTTAATAGACTAATCAAACTCCCATTTGGCTTTACGCAAGATGGAGATCGAGCCACTGGATTGCACTAAATGTTAGGCATCAATTTTGGATGAGTTCTTGATTTAGCAGAAGTTTCCACAAACAGAACAAGAAGTGTTGTTGTTGTTGTTGTTGTTGTTGTTCTTCTTCTTCTTCTTCCTCCTCCTCCTCTTCCTCTCTTCCTCTTCCACCCATCTTCCTCCTCCTCTCTATATAAAACGTATAAACAGTACTACTTCTTTCTTCTCTTTCTTCTCCCTTCTTACTCCTCCTTCGTTCTATATAAAGCTTCTATAAATTCTTCTTCTTCTTCTTCTTCTTCTTCTTCTTCTCCTCCTCCTCCTCCTCCTCTGTTTCAATAAACAGAACAAATAGTCTTCTTCTTCTTCCTCCTCCTCCTCCTCTGTTTCAATAAACAGAACAAATAGTCTTCTTCTTCTTCCTCCTCCTCCTCCTCCTCCTCTTCTTCTTCTTCTTCTTCTTCTTCTTCTCCTCCTCCTCCTCCTCCTCCTCCTCCTCCTCCTCCTCCTCCTCTGTTTCAATAAACAGAACAAATAGTCGTCTTCTTCTTCTTCTCCTCCTCCTCCTCTGTTTCAATAAACAGAACAAATAGTCTTCTTCTTCTTCCTCCTTCTCCTCCTCCCCTCTTCCTCTTCTTCTTCTTCTTCTTCTTCTTCTTCTCTTCTTCTTCCTCTTCTTCTTCTTCTCTTCTTCTTCTTCTCCTCCTCCTCCTCCTCCTCCTCCTCCTCCTCCTCCTCCTCTGTTTCAATAAACAGAACAAATAGTCTTCTTCTTCTTCTCCTCCTCCTCCTCTGTTTCAATAAACAGAACAATAGTCTTCTTCTTCCTCCTCCTCCTCCTCCTCCTCCTCT